>NC_053410.1:15433057-15473057 GCF_016859285.1 Xiphias gladius
ATTTTCCCCTTTATCATTAGTAATTATTATTTTTAGCCACATATCAGTTAATTAGTTTGGCTCGTCTTATTACCAATCACTTTATTCACGGTAAATAATTAATTAATTATTGTTTTACAGATTACTAATAAACATTAGTGAAAGTAACTTTTGGTTTGCCAGGTTGGGAGCCCAAAATTAAGTCGTACATTTGGCTGCAAGGCTTATAACTCAGTAATCATTTTGTCAATGGCCAACTATCACACAGTATAAACTCTATAGTCACCAAGTTTGCAGCCGTAAATATTTGTAAATCATCAATGAATTAATAATGATTCAAATATACATTTTTTGGGATCCTTTACATTAAAGGAAAAGACTGGTGATATTTTATATTCTTATTACTGTCAACAAAAAGATCAAAACCAACAAGTATTACCCGTGTACTCAAAGCCTATATATCTATATCTTATACGTGGAAGCTGACCACCAGCGCTGTAAATTTTGCTGATTCAATCCCATCTACGACGTGAGCCAGTATTTGTGACCCATTTTATAAAGATTTACATCTTCAGTAAAACCGAATGGGCGTAGGGCTGAGTGCCACAGGCAAGACAGGGGAGCTGGAAAGCATCAAGAGACAAACTAACGAATTATTGGACTTAGTCTTTCCATGGGCTTTGTTGACAGTGAGAAAAAGATAAAATAACACCAGCCTCTTGCTTTAATTTGGGCTCACAACCTATCAACCCAGTTTATTTTAGCACATTATTGTTAAAAGAGTAATGAATTAGTTACAACTCCTTTTTTTTTTTTTTTTACAGTACGGCATTATGTGACGTGGTACCCTCTTATTCAATAACCACTGCAGTTTGAATAAAGCTATACACAATACTGCGTTTTCTCTATTACCTCAGGATATGGAGGCTTTGAAGAGATCTCTGGCTTTGATTGAGTTGAAGATGGCACAAGCTAAAAGCTGGCTCAAAGACCCTCATGGACAGCCAGGTAACTGTGTGTTTTTTTTTTTTTTTTAATCTTGCCTTCAGCTAAAACGCTCAATCAGCTCATAAGAGTACATAGTCTCATCCTGTGGTGTTTTGTCGTCCCGTAGGAGACCCCGGTGAGATTGCCCTACGTGTGATACTGGATGAAGCTGGTAAGGTGGGAGAGCTGTGTGCTGGGAAGGAGAGGAAAGATATACTGGCAACCACGAAGGCTCTGGGACAAATGACTGACCACATCGCAGATCTACGAGCCAGGTAGTGTGTTTGCGTGAGAGCATGTGAGTTAAACAGTTTTCTTTACTTCTGTGACTTAATGTAATGTATTTTGTCGTCACTTGTGAACCGTGTGTGTTTTTCTTTTATGACAGAGGCCAGGGCCCTACCCCGGGGTGTGTGCAGCGAGCAGGCCAGTGCTCACAGGGCCTAGACTTGTTATTTGGCAAAGTGGACGGTGCTGCCCGCAGACTGGAGGCGCTAATCAGTGCCAAGCAGGCCATTGCCAGGAGGCTGGACGCTGCACAGGTCAGATAAAGCAACAACAGCACAGTAATCCATGTTAGCCCTCTCCCCAGTGAATCATACCTCCTGTCTGCAATATATTTATTCTATGTCTGTCTCTCCTGTTGTAGTTCATTTCCAAGCAAGTGGTGTGCTTTTCGTTACTTATTTCATCAGAAGAGAGAGCTACTCTAAGTCATAAACAGTATGTGCATTGTTTAGGCCTGGCTGGCTGATCCCAACGGTGGTCCCGAGGGGGAGGAGAACATCAGAGCGCTACTAGCAGAGGCCAAACGCATTGCCGACCTGTGCGAGGACCCCAAAGAGAGGGATGACATCCTGCGCTCCATCAGTGAGATCGCAGGACTCACCGCCAGGCTCGTGGAGCTACGCAAACAGTATGCTTTCCCTCTTCTGACACATGCATGACCAATGATGATTCGTGATTAGTTTAAGTAACTCTTAGACCCTCTTTTTCTAGGCTCAAACTGCAACCTCATGCCAGCAATAGCTGGCATATTTTACCTGCCTGGAAAATATGTTGTTGCCTGGCAACCTGGGGCATCAGTCCTACAATAAGGTTTCTAACTGTTTGAATATGGTGTGGAACAGATGGGGCAATGGTATTTATGTGGTGGGTCCGTTTGAGGATCTGAACTTACTAGACCTTAAAGGAAAATACCACTCCGTTCAAGGTTCATGCCACTTAATTTCATATTTGAAGTAAATTTCACTCTGGGTTGAGAACAGTAAATTTCCTACTGGGAAAGGGTACTGCAGTTCAGTGAACCACAGCAAGATGAGGTACCATTAGGGATAGGTTTTCTGTACTGCACTTCCACTACATGTATGCACCGTAAAAGGAAACCAGAGGTAAACATGACAACGTACTGTAAGCCAAATGACCCAGCTGTGGTCCAGATCCACAGAAAAACTAATTTTAAAAGGGGGAAAAAAAAGTGACTCTGTGAGTACACTGGAGGATTTTGGGGGATTATCAAGTATTTTCTAATGTGTATATATATGTATATGTATATGTATGTATATGTATATGTATATGTATGTATATGTATATATATATATATGTATATATATGTATATATATGTATATGTATATGTATATATATGTATATGTGTATATATATGTATATGTGTATATATATGTATATGTATATGTATATGTGTATATATATGTATATGTATATGTATGTATATGTATATGTATGTATATGTATATATATGTATGTATATGTATATATGTGTATATATATGTATGTATGTATATATGTATGTATATATGTATATATGTATGTATGTATGTATATATGTATGTGTGTATATATATACGTATGTATATGTATGTGTATATATATGTATGTGTGTATATGTATATACATATAAACTATTATTTTACTTCTCTGGCTTCAGATCTGTCAGTAGTAACGAAAGTCCTTAGGAATTTACTTGGAAACATACATACTCCCAGTACAAACCAGTAATACAAACATTTATCTTTATTTAATGGTTACACAAGACAAGACTTTGATGGTGGTATTTCCCTTTAAGGAAGGGGTCTAACAGGGGGAATGGTGAAACTCTGTAAATTTGACAGGCTACAAATCTGCATTTAACAGCTAATTTTCTAGACCTTGGCTTTTCCTTCTAATCACCTCTCTGTCTGTTACTGTCTTAGGGGTAAAGGGGACACCCCTGAGGCCCGTGCGCTAGCAAAGCAGATTGGGGCAGCGCTGCTGACCCTACAGTCCAAAACCAACCGGGCCGTGGCCAACATGAGACCAGCCAAGCCTGCCGTCACCTTGGAGGGCAAGATGGAGCAGGCCCTCCGCTGGGTGAACAACCCTGGAGTGGACGACAGAGGAGTAGGTGAGTGAGGTTGGACGACGGCTGTAAGGAGGGATGATGTAGTAGACGCTCTGACCTTCTGTGCCTTTTGTCAGCCCCCTGTACGTGGATGATGTACGTGTGAAAGGGGTTATAGCCTGTGACTCTCGCGATTAGCTGTCAGATACAGGATCTTGAAAGATGTGAGGTTGTTTGTGGTCCCTGAGACCACAACATCTTTCAGTCTGGAAACATTTCTGAATACGGTACAGAAATGACTGTGCTGTTGGCTGATGCCTTCTCCTTAGATGCCCCCAGTGATGTAACTCATGCATTAATCAACGACTGACTAACCTGACTTCCTCAGTCATTCAGGGAGCATTGTATTGTTTTTAATGCTTGGTTTTATACTGTTTCCCTGTTTTGTCATTTGCTTGTTTCTTATTTTCTCCCATGCGTCCCTATGGGAGCAGAGTGTGAGAGGCTACAGTGGAACAAAGGTACCTGTGTGCTACGTGTTTTCTTAGAAGATATAACCAAACACTATAGATATTAATCACACTGGGACTTCCTGGAAACGTCATGATGTCAGCATTACCACAAAATACAGCAACCGCTTCTTTAATTTACAAGAAAAGATGTATGATCCGCAGTAATTTCACAACCCATGGCATCCCTATTACTTAGTAGACCATGTTACCGACAACTACAAAAACACTGAGCTGCAATTTAGAGATGTTTCATGTCAAAATAAGAACCTGTAATTGTTGTATCTGGGTTTGGATTGAACACCAAGAAGATATAGGGTATCGTGATGTGATATAAGAATGACTTCTGCCGTGTGTCTCTCTCCAGGTCAGGCAGCAATCAGAGGCATGGTTGGAGAAGGGAGGAGGTTGGCAGGAGGCTTGTTAGGCCCATATCGACAGGATATGATCGGACGCTGTGACCGAACAGAGGCTCTAACGGCATCTTTGGCAGACATGGCTGGCAGGGGAGAGGCTGAGGCTCCTCATGCACGAGCTACAGCCGCACAGCTACAGGACAGCCTCAAGGTAGCTCAGTGGTCTCACGAACACACACAACGGTTTATAAATGAATCAAGGCTCAGGGTCAAACTTCACTTTCATTATGAATGTATGCTGCGCAGCCAAACCCACTGAGGTTATTTTAAGTTACAGTGAAAATCATTAAGTTTTCCAAATGTACCAATTATGTCTGCATAAATTTTGGGGAAATGCAAAAAAAAAATGATGCTCAGCAGTTGTAGAATATTTTCATTGGTTGGATGGAGCAGCCATATAAAACATGGAGTCTTAGGTTTGTATGATGCATGTTGGTTATTCTTGAACGCATTGGTGCAGAGCTCCACCTAGTGGCCTGATACAACACACTCTGCTTCTACCAGGATCTGAGGCAGCACATGCAGGAGGTGATGACCCAGGAAGTATCCGATGTTTTCAGTGACACCACCACCCCTATCAAACTGCTGGCTGTGGCTGCAACTGCTCCTCCTGATGCCCCCAACAGGGAGGAGGTAGGTAACGTACAGAACTCTGTGCTGGTTACAGATATGGTTACAGCAATGAATCCACGAAGCCTCATTCCTACTGATTCCTCGCTATCCAGACATCGTGTGTGTAAAGAATGGGAACCCAATAAAACTTTGTGTTTTCAGCCTGACTATACCAACATTTATGTTTGCCTTAGGTTTTTGAAGAGCGTGCAGGGAACTTTGAGGCCCACGCAGGTCGGCTGGGGGCGACCGCAGAGAAGGCTGCTGCCGTGGGAACAGCCAATAAGAGTACAGTAGAGGGGATACATGCTGCTGTGAAACATGCCAGGGAGCTGACACCACAGGTGCTTCAGTTTGTTTTACTGCCATGTTGATTTGCATGATACAGCTTGCACTGGCAGAACGCAAAGCTGTCATACACTGCCTTCGTGTGACATGCTTGTTAATGTCCAGGTGACCTCCGCTGCTCGGATCTTGTTGAAGAATCCTGGAAACAAAGCAGCATATGAGCACTTTGACACCATGAAGAACCAGTGGATTGACAATGTGGAGAGACTCACAGGTGAGGATTTTCTCCACATTTCTTGTGTAACCTAAATTATTGACAATTTTCACATTTTGAAGTAGCTGCAGTGTTAACGCAGCCTGGAACAAATAGATTTGGCATACTACATTTACATACTGCACATGAGAGAGGATTCAGAGAGATTAGTCTGTGTGTGTGTGTCTCTCTGTTTGTCTGTGCGTGTGTGTGTGTGTGTGTGTGTGTGTGTGTGTGTGTGTGTGTGTGTGTGCGCGTGTATGTCTCTCCCTCTCTGTGACTTCAGGTCTGGTGGACGAGGCCATCGACACCAAATCTCTGTTAGATGCCTCTGAGGAGGCGATAAAGAAAGACATCGACAAGTGCCGAGTTGCCATGGCAAACGTTCAGCCCCAAATGCTTGTTGCCGGGGCAACAAGCATAGCAAGACGAGCTAATCGGGTCCTGTTGGTGGCTAAGAGGGAGGTGGAGAACTCTGAGGATCCACGGTTCAGAGACACTGTGAAACATGCGTCAGACATCCTCTCACATACCATCTCACCCATGGTGATGGATGCCAAGGCAGTGGCTGGGAACATACAAGATAAAGGTACAGGAATACGCAATGCAAACACATGTTTAAGATGCTGTACTGTATGAAAAAGAAGGGCACAGGAACTTTCACTTTTGAATGTTCACACACCTTTCCCCGCAGCTCTGCAGAAGGCCTACCTGGACTCGTGTCTGAGGATCCTGGCTGCAGTCGGAAAAGTTAGAGAAGCTTTCCAACCACAGGAGCCCGACTTCCCTCCTCCACCTCCTGACCTGGACCAGCTTCATGTAAGCACATATACACGCTTTTTTTATTATCCAAATTCACGCTTTTGAACTACATTTGAAGAACCCACCACTTATCTACATACTGTAAGTTAATAATTCAGTACAGATGCGGATAGTGACAAAGTAATTTATCATCAGCTTTGGTAGTTAACTCCTGCAGTGGAGCTGCTCAGTGTCCCACAGAAGCTGACTGGTTAGAGTGAGCAGCCATCGGGTGTAATTGTAAATGTAAACCTTGGTGTTGCCAAGAACATACGCGCTTAAATTTCTGTGGAAGATTACACGCAAGGTTAAGACTGAATAAAATGTTAACAAACACCTCAAACCACAGGCCAGTTTTAGGTGATCAACATCCTTTAAAGGTCCTGGAAATTTTCTCCATCAGCCTCTTACTATAGGTAACTGTCTTTTTTTTTGGTCATTTCATATGAGATATTTCTTTATTTGTGCTTTATCTGTGCTTTTCACCCAGATTTGAATAGGGCGAAAACTCTTTGAATAGAGTTAAGCAATATTTGCGTCAAAATCTTAAAACAGTTACGTTGTTTGCTTATGTTGCCACCACGGTCAGTCAAATCTGATCAAACCACACCCACACAGTCCTGATGAAGCAGATTAACTGAGTTTTTGAGCCTTACACTCCCAACTAAATTTCCAGGGGAAATGAAAAACATTTTAATTTAATATTAATATAATAATGATAAACTTTATTTCTATACCACAATTCATGCATTAAATGCAACACTAAAAAAGCAAACATAAAAGCAAAGAATATATAATCTATAGTCATTTACAGCATTTACAATAAAAACAATGAAAAATACAATAGGATAAAATTTAATTAAAATGGCAGGATAAGACAAGGCAAACTGTTCCACAGTTTCAGGGTGTACTTAACCAAGGGTGCCTCTCCACAGACCGGTATCCAATGTAAAGATTTTTAAAACTGGAGTAATGTGGGCTCTTTGTCTGGTCCTTATCAGAACATGTGACGCAACAGACAGAAGAGCGTTACATACTTCAGTCTGCTAGTGAAAAAAAGCACTAGTATTCATTTTACAGTGTCTGTCTGGGAGAGAAATGGTCTATAATCTATATTATAATATAGACTAATAATATTCCTTGAATGAAAAAAAAGACACTGTAGTTATGTTTTTAATGTGACGCTCAAAAATTAGGTCGGGGTCAAAGACAACACCAAGGTTTTTAACCTGTTCCTTGGTGTTTAGTGTGAATGAAATTTAAGCAATCAGGTATGTTGGAAAAAAATCTATTTCAGGACAAACAGCTTTACAGCCAAGGGGAATTATACCAATACCAAAGAGGTATCACATGTTTGTAGGCCCGTGTGTAGTGTTTTTATCTGGTTATAGCATCTTTCAAACTATTCAGGAGCATTCGTTTTTATTTGTATAAAAGTGAAAATAGTTACAGCCTACAGGGAGTTAAATATGATCATGTCTTAATTATCTGTCCCTCATGTCCCCCTTCGCTCTTGTACTCCATTTTGACAGTGAACATATGTGTGTCTTTGTGTGTATTTTCCAGGTCAGTGATGAGCGGGCGCCACCCAAGCCCCCTTTACCGGAGGGCGAGGTGCCCCCGCCTCGGCCCCCTCCCCCAGAGGAAAAGGATGAGGAGTTCCCGGAGCAGAAGGCCGGAGAGGTGCTCAGCGAGCCCATGATGGTGGCAGCCAGGCAGCTGCATGATGAGGCACGCAAGTGGTCCAGCAAGGTCAGTTCACACAAACACAAATACACAGTTTGCATATTCACCCCACCAACTGCGTAGAATTTTAAAATGGGTAGCGTACATACAGTTCTGGGTAATATGAACTAGCTGGTTAGTGATATCCCTATGTCATGCTAGCAGACATGAATGAAATGATCCCAGGATTTTACCTTTTCTCTCTGTCGGCCAAAATTCACTTGTCCACTGGGGAAGTGCCTTCACACATTCTGGGAATATCCTGAAATCAAGTTTGTTTGTCTTTTTTTTCCCCGAAATCGTGTTGATCCTGAAAGGTGGAGATCAGTGGCTCGATTCCAGTTTCAGAGGGAAACTGGAAACTGTCACCTGTTCGGGGTGTCAGCATGTAAGCTTGTTAATGGCTCAATACAAGTGCACAATTACATGCACAAAGTAAATATCAGAAAAAGAGTCATCTGTGCAGAGACGATCCAGTCTCCCGTCCATAGCAAAAGTAGAGAACAAGCGCATAATATTTGAAGTAGACTTTGTATTCTCTACACTCTTATCTCTGTCTGTGTCTATGTTCCTTCCTTATGTGTGTTTCCAAGTGTTTTTGTGTGGAGCAACTGTGTATAGAAACTATACTGCCATTAGATGAAACCATTGAATATCTGGGAATCAAGCCCTCTCACTCTCTTTGTGAAGTTCATAACCATTTTCCCCTCTATAGCTCTCCTGGCAGTTTTCCCACACCTGTTGAATGATCTACGCATCAGAGGTGTCTTTGGAAACCAGGCACAAAATATCTCTTGTAATGACACAGGGTCACGCTATGTTCCCCAACACACTCGTAGACTATTAAATACACTGGAAGGATGCCACTGGTTTCGGTTACAGTTAGAAAACTTTTTGTACATCCACCCCATTGTGGCTGTGCAAATGCTTTACAAACTGTCGACTCAGCCACAGCCTCAGAGAAAGGCACATCATCTACCCGCTACCTGCCCAAACCAGCTCCTCTTTCCTCTTTTTCTTCCCAACGAAACCATCTTTGCCAGTGCGCGCAGCTTCACCTCCGCTCTCCCAGCTCCTTCGCAGTGCTTGCATTCCCTTCTCCTCCCTCTTGTGAATCCCCTTTCCTCTGTTCTTCCATCCAGTGCCTCTCATACTGTACTAAATGCCCCTTTTTCCCATGCTTCCTTCCCTCCCGCTATACCTGGATTTCTCCTTCCCCTTTTTTCTCCACATTCCTCCTTTTTTTCCCTCCCCCTCCTCCTCCCACCCTCTTTGTGCCTCCCTCCCTTTCTTTCCCGTCCAAATCGACCCAACTCCTCCGACAAACCACCAGCAACCCCCACCCCCCCCCTGCCCCACCCAGCCTGAGGATGAGGAGGCAGCAGTAGAGGAGAGGGAGGTAGATGATGAAGATGAGTTTACTGATGGTGAGGATGACTATGAGCCAGAACTGCTGATGATGCCCTCCAACCAGCCTGTCAATCAACCCATTCTAGCAGCTGCCCAGTCTCTCCACCAGGAGGCGCGCAAGTGGTCCAGCAAGGTCTGCGCACATACATGCACATGACCGCACACACAACTAGATGTGGGTCAGATAGTATGTCGATGATAGTATGAAATGGCTTCAAGTGCTTGGAGCTACTGGGAGGATCGTGAAGTACTCTCTGACCCCATGCACACACTTACCCACGCATGCAAACACACCAGAAAAAACCCTGCAAGACATAGAAACACCCTCTGGAGTACTAGCTGACAGTCACTGTGGCTGTGAGAATGATGAGCTCTGCATCTGCCACTACCATGGAAACCTCCAACCAGCTGTGGCTGCTGTTTCACTGTTGTTACATCACACTCAGACGCAGTTGACGCACGGTTATGCTGACACCATGCTAAGGTTGCACCAAAGGTCGTGGATTTTTCTGAATGGCAAGTCTGTTTGTTGCACCACATGGATAAACTGATACTGGCTTCACAAGTCCCTCCCCCTATGTCCATGATTAGGTAAAGTGGTTTAAAGGAGGAGCCAGCCGCTCTGTCTCGCTGTTATCGCTGTTGTCAGTCACTCGTTGTCTGGCCAACCTGTGAAGCCAAGGATGACAGTTTCCCAAAGACTTCTTGGTGACGTAGCTTTGACGTTAGACTGCCTGCTTGCCCACTATGTTCGCCTGCTTCTGCTTCTTAGTCTCGGGGTTTGTCGTGATCACTTCCAGCGCCGTGAACATCACCTCATGGGTACTAACCTCGATGAGAACCTCGGAACCGACCTATGGATATAAATTTCAGAATAATCTTCCTCCATGAGGGTTGGACCATATGTGCTAACATGCACTGACACTGCATGCAGCTTTCTGCTAAACATGCTTGGTTTGCTTGTTCACGCTGTTTTGCTTTTGTAATTCAAATTCATTCACAGAAACCAGCATTCATTTAGGGTTTGATAACACTGTTTTCAGTATCCTAAGTTTTGATTATAATCGGAAAAATGTGTGGAAACACAACCCACACAATATGTTTCTTTTGCATTCTCATCTCTTATCCAAAGCCATGCTTCTCTTGACTATTCTGCTCTCAGCTCTTACTGCTTCCTCCCCTACCCCCCTTCCCCCTTCCTCACAGGGTAACGACATCATTGCAGCAGCCAAGCGGATGGCTCTGCTAATGGCAGAAATGTCTCGGCTGGTGCGTGGCGGAAGCGGGAACAAACGAGCACTGATTCAGTGTGCTAAGGACATCGCCAAGGCCTCGGATGAGGTGACGAGACTGGCTAAAGAAGTGGCCAAGCAGTGCACTGACAGGCGCATCAGAACTAATCTGCTACAGGTGAGGGCATGCAGACACAAACACGCACTGAAAAGTCCTCCATGTCTTGTGCAGGACATACTTTACATATTTTTTCTCCTTCCCAAGGTGTGTGAGCGCATCCCTACCATCAGCACTCAGCTGAAGATCCTCTCTACCGTCAAAGCCACCATGCTGGGAAGAACAAACATTAGTGAAGAGGAGTCGGAGCAGGTAAACTCACAAACAAAACTGCACATAACCTATAGTGATATATTCTTCCTGAATATCTGCTGATTAGTTGGCGGCCTGCAGCGACTGAGTTCATGTAACTGGTGTAACACTGATGACATTGTTTTTTCTCTCCCCCACTGTATGTTGACGTGTAGCTTTAACGTACTGGTATTTTCACTTAAGTTAAGGATCTGAATACTTCTTCCAACAGCGATAACTTGTCCTCATTTTGTCCCATCTCTGTTATTTATTTACGGCTTCACTTCCAAATGTGTCCCTGACCAGGCCACAGAGATGCTGGTCCATAACGCCCAGAATCTGATGCAGTCGGTGAAGGAGACCGTCAGAGAAGCAGAAGCAGCTTCCATCAAGATCCGCACAGACGCGGGATTCACCCTCCGCTGGGTGCGCAAGACCCCCTGGTACCAATAAACAAACCTGGTCACTGAAACGAGAAACAATCTAAACTTGGCATCGATAGCACACACCTCATGTAGAAGTAGCAACGTTCATACTCATCATGGGTAAATGTGCACTTCTTCAGGGAGGATACTGCAGGTGATTGTGATTCATTCTCCACCGTAGTTTGGGTGTGTGTACCAGGACCATTAGATTTGCTACCAAGTAGGTTTCATTTATTGGAGTGAATTCAGCTTTGCTCTCCGGCTCCCTTTATCTGTAACTTTTTAATATATATTTTTGGTATGTTGTGTTAAAAGAGTTTATCCAAATCCCAGGTATATATTTTTTGCATGAAAATTTTTTCTATTTTCTGAAGACAAATTATGACATTAAGATACTATCTCCTAGAGGACATTTACTTTTCATTCAGTTTTTTTTTTTCGGTGAGAGTTTCTTATTGTCAATTGTATATACAGTAATTATTTGTTTTATGGACATCACTCAGCTGTGAGCTTTATTTACTGAGTCTGACACTAAAGTGTGGAGTCTTGTGTGAGCGGACGATGGGCTCTTCTCTCTTCATGTTCACTTTTAGTGATAACACTGTTCTTAACTCTGGATCCACAAATTCAAAGGCGCTACATCCTCACTGCTGTCCGGTGATGTTTATACTTGAGGAACTGACAGGTCTTCTGTATTAAAAGTGTTACGACTCTTAGGCAAATGGTATGGTTTCAAAAGCAATTGTATGATTTTAACAAATGAATGGTTGCCGATAAAAAGGTGTATTTTGTTGATTGGAGGAAGGTTGATACTTAACATACACAAGGTTTTCACTTGACAGTGGCAGTATGAGTGACAGTAAAGTAAAAGTCTAGGTTTGTCCAAAAGTTTTATGTGTGATTTGAGTTCTTCGTTTTAATTTTCACAGTGAAAAATGCCAAAGGATTTGTTTTATTACTGTAAACCTCATAAAGTTTTAACACTTAAAATCCAGGTTATTGAAAAACAACAAGACAGACCATTTTCTTTAGAGATCCTGGAGTACTTTTTGTGGTCGGTTATTTTTTAGCAAAAAAAAATATATATATATTTTCTGCTGCTTTGCATTTTTTTTAAACCAACTGTGATGTCTTGTTTCTGCACTCTCTGTAACAGTTGAACTGTTGGTATTTTTTTTTTTTTTTCGGTGAGAGTTTCTTATTGTCAATTGTATATACAGTAATTATTTGTTTTATGGACATCACTCAGCTGTGAGCTTTATTTACTGAGTCTGACACTAAAGTGTGGAGTCTTGTGTGAGCGGACGATGGGCTCTTCTCTCTTCATGTTCACTTTTAGTGATAACACTGTTCTTAACTCTGGATCCACAAATTCAAAGGCGCTACATCCTCACTGCTGTCCGGTGATGTTTATACTTGAGGAACTGACAGGTCTTCTGTATTAAAAGTGTAACGACTCTTAGGCAAATGGTATGGTTTCAAAAGCAATTGTATGATTTTAACAAATGAATGGTTGCCAATAAAAAGGTGTATTTTGTTGATTGGAGGAAGGTTGATACTTAACATACACAAGGTTTTCACTTGACAGTGGCAGTATGAGTGACAGTAAAGTAAAAGTCTAGGTTTGTCCAAAAGTTTTTATGTGTGATTTGAGTTCTTCGTTTTAATTTTCACAGTGAAAAATGCCAAAGGATTTGTTTTATTACTGTAAACCTCAAAGTTTTAACACTTAAAATCCAGGTTATTGAAAAACAACAAGACAGACCATTTTCTTTAGAGATCCTGGAGTACTTTTTGTGGTCGGTTATTTTTTAGCAAAAAAAAATATATATATATTTTCTGCTGCTTTGCATTTTTTTTAAACCAACTGTGATGTCTTGTTTCTGCACTCTCTCTGTAACAGTTGAACTGTTGGTATTTTTTTTTTCCAAAATGAATCAGAACCAATGATTTTAGACAGACATCCAACATCCTGTTTTTAGACTTTTTTCCTTGTGTGAGCTCTGTAGTCCCAAATCGACGCATCATTTTAATACAGATTTTTCTAGACGACCCCGGTGGTTTGAGAACAAAAACAACTTTTTAATGTGATATCAGGGATTGATGCCACTCCAGCGGTCTATTTTTTTTTTTTTTTACGTTTAAATCAAAAAAAAAAAAAAAAAAAAGTGTTTTTGTTTGGAATGATTATACAGCAGTTTAAGGGTTCATAACAGGAAATTCAGTAATACATGCAACCAGATCAGTCAATGCATATTTTCATTCCCTAAACAGTATTTCATCAAGTTTTATTACTTTTTTTTTTTTTTTCTTAAAACAATGGTTGGGTAAATTAATAAGTGAGCCTGTGTGTATGTGTGACGCGTATTCACTTAGTACAAGTGAGCCGTCCCCATAGTGGCTGGGGTCAGAGCTCTGAATAGCAGCACAGAATGTAAACTGCGTTTTCTTTTTTCTTTGGGCCTACTGAGCATGTAGCAGTCACTGACCACTCACTGAGAGCAACAGGGTGTAGTTCTGTGTGTACTTAACGTGTTCATTCACACCCAAATTGTATTCTGATAGCTTCTTGCCCTGCCAACACATCTGCTGTGCCTTGGAAGAATAAAAAGACTATGATTATGACTGGAGTCCTGTTAATTTGCTGGTACCACTACATAACATGAGCGAGTGTTGTAGGGGAACATGACTTTAAACAGCTGAATTCAAATTCCCAATACAACAAGAGTCTACTGCCATGCTAGCACTAAAGACAAAGCACAGCTGAGGGTGTTGAGAAAGTTTTGCAAGTATTTAGTCATAAACTAAAGTATCGGACAAGTGTATCTGATGATGGTGGCATACATGAAAAATCAGGATCACCACAGTTATTACAATTCCTCCTGAAGGGAACATGAATCTGTGAACCAACTTTCCGTGGCAATCGATCAAAAAAAGTCGTTGAGACGTTTCACTAAAACCACAAATGTCAACTTCATGTTGGCGCTAGGAGAAAAGTCAGGGGGATCCCCAGTCAGTAGGATTCATCCTCTGGGGACCATGAACGTCTGTACAAAATTTCAAAATAAAGGATCGGCTAGTTGTTGAGATATTTCACTCTGGACAAAAGTGTTGGACCAACCAACTGAGAGTGCCATCCCTAGAGCCATGCTGCCAGAATGGTCCTTTTAAAAAAAAAAAAAAAAAAAAAAAAAAAAAGCACACAAACACGTAATTTCAAAGCTTTTATAAGACATCTTATACACTAAAATACAGATTGAACTTCTTATAAGAGCTGTAAATGGTATTTTCCACATGGACAATAGATTGTGCAAATGATGTGCTGAGTAAAGAGGTTGCATTCAAGATTATGTGAGGATCACGTAGATTTCCGAGTGCTTTTTACACAACTGTCCCCAACAGACTGCCTAAATCGCTAGTTTATTCATAGGCCCTGTAGACTAATGTACTCCCTTCCTCAGTCAAACTATGTACCTTAGATATAAGATATATTTAAGATATACTTCCCTCAGGCCTCAAAAACATGCAGTTTGTGCTGAAGTGTGTGCTTTATAAAGCACTCAACGTACTCTTACAAGGCCACATTAAAGAGAGAATGTGTGCAAAAATACCTGTACTAAAGAAAGTGCCTCAAGACACATTGCAACTACTCAGAAAGTAGAGACATTATTTTTTTCAATAAACAAACAAACACACACACACATATATATATATATATATATATATATATATATATATATATATGTATGTTTGTGTGTGTTTGTGTGTGTAAGTATAAAACTGGCTTTTGTAAAATGGTTTTCACAGGCATGGCTGCTTACTCTCAGGCAACATGCAAGTAAGATTGTATAGGTGTGTTGAAGTAGTGAGGAGCAAGGCAGTGAGCTGCGAGTGTCCCTTTTCAAACCAAAATATTCCCCTTAGGCAACACTCAGTTGTTAAAAAAAGAAGAAGAAAAAGAAAAAAATATTAAAAAAAAAAAAAAAACCTCCAAAAAAGAGAGAGGAATGGTTCATACAGTGAAGCACAATTAAACTGGATAGAAGCTAATAGCACTTCAACAAGGTCACATTGATTATTAAGGCATCCCTTTAGAGGCCACAAATACCATCCAGTCATATATGTAATGCCAAACACATAATAAATAACTGTTAGAATGCAAAATCGTTCATTAATAACAATGAGCCGGAGGATATGTAAGACTTATTGAAGAGCTGACTCAGCAGTGTGGTAACCTCACCCCCTATCTGGCACATTGGATTGTTGACCTTTGGCCTCTGACGGCCATTACTCAGGTCCGCACTTGGAATTTCCCCGCTTTAGTCAAATATTTGACCCCTTTAAACGGTTTATATTTTTCTCCGTACATGTCCAGACGACTCACCTTGAGTCCTGTGCGGAGGGAAGAGAAGCAAAGTGAGAAACGGCTGAAAATACAAACCAACTACGTCAAAGAGAGAAAGACTGGGGCTAAAAGATTACCTGATATGGCCAGCTGCTGAATCTTCAGGTCAATGTTGAGGGAGGGGTTCTCTTCAGGTCTGGGGGCTCCCGCCTGGATACTCAGACTGCCTCGCAGGTTAGGGAGCTTCTGGGGGTTCAGTTTCCCGATGTCCCAAACCAACAACTAAAAAAATACACAGACATGCTCAGAGTAAGGACAATAAGACAAAATGCGTTTTATATTTCAATTTATTTTACCCATAACACCACAATGATGTAATCAAAATCACGTCAGTTGCAACACTGTATATCTACTTAGGTGTTGCAGGACTATGTAAAAAAAAAAAAAAAAAGAGGGATCTTATGCTTTTAAAAGGCGGTTTTAATGTTAAATTGTCTCTAATTTAACACTTACGAGGCAGGCAGGCAAGATCTAAGCTACGTTGTACTGACGCATTTGACAAGACTGACAAAACTTGAGCAGTATGATGGACACTGATTGGATAAAAGAGTCCACATTTAGAAGTGGAAGGTGTTCTAACCTCTCTTTTTAAAACAGACCTACTGTATCACTGCTTACGACAACCTTGTATGTGGTGGGTTACCTTGGTAGCGAGGTCATAGGTGTAGTTTCCCTGTGTGGCTGTGAGGTTGGCACTGAGCACGGCTTTAGGCATGTGGACAGTGACCATCAGGCCCTCCACCGTCTTCCCCATGGTCTGCTTGGGTCCGATTGTGATGTCCAGGCGACCACAAGGTCCCGTCTCAAAGAAATTGATGTTCTGCTTCACATACACTGGAATGGCTACGAGACTGAGGACGGAAAGAGACGGAATTGACCACAATGACAAACCGTGGGCTCATTACAAGATCACACATTTAAAATACATGTATAAGTCATACCTGCTGATTATTCATACAGAAACTAATAAATTTCACTAAAAATTTTAAGGAGGCCTAAGTTTTCTTACTCATGACCACAAAGACGCCCAGAACTGGCTAGGAGTTCACAGCTGTGCGCCTGTGCTTACTTTTGAGAGCTGACATGATAGGTCATGAGAGTGAAGTTCCCATCTGGCGGGATGAAAGAGAGGACACGCTCCGACTCCCAGCGCTTGAACCGCACACACGGGTGGAAACTCACGTCATCGAGAAGACGGGGATTCTGTCACCAAAAAAGCAACACACAACAACAATGGCGGGGGAGTTTTAAGCTTGCAAGAACGTACGAGCAGAACCCAAAAAAAAAAAAAAAAAACCACACAGCTACGAAGAAGTGAACCCACCATAAAGGACAGAGTCAGGTCCGGCATCCCAGTGAGCCTCACGCAGGCTTCAATTACACCCTGGATCTCTGCAAATACTGTCGTGCCTGAGTAAGAAAGGTTGAAGGAGATGCAAGCATGTTTCACCAGCTCCAATTATATCCGATATTTTTCTGCCATAAATACACCCTTCATCTACAGTGATCAAATAAGTGGTTGTTTGTACCTGATTTGTCCAGAATGGCATCTATTTCCTCTATCACATCGAAATATGCCTCATTATTGGTGTATTTAACACCTGCCCGCCTCCACGGTATATTGGACAATTGACCTGTTGGCAACGTATCTCCAACATTACTACCTCCTGGAAAACACACACAAAAAAAGACAAATACATTAAAGTGCACATAAACATTGCAGATTCTACTTCAGATTTGGTTTAGCGGCTAAGTACCCAGAGGGTGGTACAGCTCAGACTGACATTTAACACCAGGGTCAGGGTGACTTCTGCTTACCCGTGAGCGTATTGACGACTGATCGCAGGATGGTGGGAGGCCTGATCATCTCTTTGAGGACGTTTGACTCTGTTGCTAGTGGAAAGCCGTTGTCCAGCATCTCCTCCAACAGCTCGTACACCGTCACCACATTGTCCTTGATTACAACTTCTGAGCATTCTCCAAAGTAGTCCTGTCGACAAAAAACACCCGTTACACTAACGCAAACACTAGACTGACACATGTGAAAAAAGCTTGTGGCATATCAATGTATACTGATTGTATACATGCAGTATGTACAATAGACTGAATTTGAGAGTATTGTGTTTCTGCAGTGGGCATAGAACAAGGCAACATACTTTACTACTAAAGGGAAATTCTGCAATACTTGCACACAGATGTCCGCCAACTTAACTTCACACTGTGAAACCATATGCAATTTGTTTTAGCATGTGGTGGTTATGAGTAGTAGCATTCCCCCCATTTCCTTTGAGCATTGCAGTATGAGGATATACTATACAACAACAGAAAAACTACAGCATACTGAAAAGCAAGCAAACAAACAAGCATTTTTAGTACGTATAGTGACTTTGGAAGGTACGTGATTTTGTTACTTTTCTAGCGTGAGCACACTAAAGACTCAAATCCTGCTTAAAGTTAGTACACGGTGTAGGCCACAGCTGCTGTTCACACTCAACACAAAAATGCATCTTAGGTGGTTAGAAAAACAAGTACACGGCACTATAAAACCAAGGTAGACACCCTGCAGCTCAGTTCAACCAAAGTACTGTATATTGAGGACAC
The DNA here is from genome assembly GCF_016859285.1 of Xiphias gladius. Taxonomy (NCBI): domain Eukaryota; kingdom Metazoa; phylum Chordata; class Actinopteri; order Istiophoriformes; family Xiphiidae; genus Xiphias; species Xiphias gladius. The sequence goes on from NC_053410.1 coordinate 15,451,389, forward strand.
ACTGTAATCTGTTTCCACATTTGGACGTCTATAGTGCGTATTAATGCTGCAAGCAATGATTCTTTTCATTATTGATTAATCTAATGATTATTTTCTCAATTAAATCAGTTAATTGTCTGGTCCATAAAATACTAAAAAAAATTCCTGTGACAATTTCCGGTAGCCAAGATTGTGTCATCATATTGCTTGTTTTGTCCAACCAACTCTCCAGAAGCTTAAGAGTTTCAGTTTCCTATTACATAAAACCGTGTTTCCCAAATGTGTAAGCTTGTTTCCTGATAAAATAAAACAGTGTCTACTTGTGATGCGTCATCGCAGGTGCGAGAAGTCTACAGGTTATAACTTCTCATATTGTTTCACTTGAATACAAATCTGTTTTTTCATGAAAGAAAAAGGGCAAGGACTGGAATAAGGAATTCAAATTTGTGTAGCAGAAATTTGTTTTTTTAATTCTTAACCTATCCCATAATGCATTTCATGAACCCCTCCGATTTCTCTTGTGACCAATATGAGGGGTCCCGACCCCCAGGTTGGGAATCATTGATATAAGATAACGAGAAAACCAGAGAATATTTGGCATTTTTGCTTGAAAAACAACATAACTGATAAATCGATTATCAAATTAGTTGCCAAGTATTTCTCTGTCGCTCAACTAATCGTTAACGCTCTAGCATGTATAACACAACAAACCTTACAAATAGTGGAATACAGTTGAGAAGTTTTATGTTCTTGAACTATAAAGTAATCATCGCCTGTTGCTCTCTAGCTGTATGCTTAAGAGAAAATGTGCTGTCAGCAACAACTGCAATTTTGCCATAAAATCAATTCAAGGAAGTAAAATCAGATCACTTGCGACGCAGTCTGATGTCAGATGTGAAACACAATCCATCTAGACCACATCTAGACACAATCTGCTTATAAAGAACTCTAAATTTGAACAGAAGCACAGATTTCTGGGTCATAAATCTATCTGTCCAGCAAAACCGACACACCTGAAATGTGTCTGCCACTCTGTGCAGGAACTCAATGACAAACAGTGGAGGGACCTCGGTCTGGATGACAGAGAGGAAGAAGAGCTTGCCCCTGTAAATGGTGATGAGATAGTGATGTGGGGTCTGCAACACAGGCGGCACATTCTCCGGGTCCACCGCCTTCTCCCTCGCCTCGAAAAAGTAATCACACACACTCCGGCTGATGACACTCTTCCAGTGCTTCTCCAGGAAGATGTCTCCCGTGTGGTTAATCAGGAACAGACTGTGGATCATCTCAGCTGCAACAATGAGGTGGTTGTTCTTGTTAGTGGTGATGTTTATAAAAACTTTAGTCCCCCTCAATCCTTCGTTAGTCCACAAATCAAAACAACGCCATGCAAATGCAATAGTTGTCAACATTTACCTACTGTCAATCTGCCAAACTAACTTCATTCTCAACTAAATTAACCGGCTGGCTAGCAACCTGAGATGGACAACTTCGGACATTTTTACCATCTGCAACCTACTGCTAAAAATAAAACAAACTTGAGGTCGACATGGAAGCACTAAACAGAGGATGGTGTACACAAAGTTTCACAGATTGTTCAAAGTTTTTACCTGCTAACTCCAGCTGGTTTCGCCAAGAGTATTTTTACTCGGTGCCAATATGGCAGAAGCGTGCGAGCTGCTGCGGAGACGCCTGCTGATCTAAGCACACGTAAACGCAACGTAGTCAGGAGCACATGTCGACTAATCAAAACAATAAAGCCCAAACACTGGTGTTATAGTACTGAAATATGTCCTGGGCGGTTCAGAATGCAAGCAACTCCAGTGTCAACCTGATCGACACTTTCAGGGCAAATTTTCGGACTTTTTTTAATCAGGCAACATTTGCGGGCAGCTTTTGGGGATTTTGTTACCCCGAGTATAGTCTTTCGGGTGTCCCTTTTTATATCCTAAATACATGTGACTCTTTTTTTACATTACCCTGTGTTTATTTTATATCTTGTCTTAATGCCTTTTAAGTCTTATGTAAAGCACGTTACGCTTCGTTGAAAGGTGCAATATAAATAAACATGCCTCGCCAGGGTGGTTGAAAAAGTGGGCACCTACGCCCCCCAGCAAAAAAAAAAAAAAAAAAAAAAAAAATACACAAAAACCTCAATGTAAGACTTTTGATTGGTGGAGCGGTGTCACTCAACCCGGAGAAGGCGACGGCTGCCTGCGAGGCTGTGCGCAGGGTAACAACCTCCCTGCGCTCTTTTCCCTTACCGCACTTTCACACCAGTTAAGCTGATTGCAACGTGCTCTTCGCAGTCTGCCATGGCTTCTGACGAACCTAAGGCAAAGAAGCCTAAACTTGCAGTGGAGGAGGAGGAGGAGGAGAAGAAGACGACGGAGTCGAAGACGGAGTCGAAGACGGAGTCTCCAGACAAAGAGTCTCCGGACAAAGAGTCTCCGGACAAAGAGTCTCCAGACAAAGAGTCTCCTGCCAAACTAAGGTAAAAGAAAGGTTTTTTTAAAGAAAAAGGAAAGAAAAGCTAACAAACTTACTGACGGAGCGAGGAGGCACGATCCTCCTCTGGTTTGTTTGAATGCTAATGTCAGCTCTAATCTTCAGTTTGCAAGGTTTACCTGAATACGTTATGAATACTTGAGGTTGGAAATTTTGGGTTTCTTGAGACCACTGCATGTCTGTATGAGCCACCACGGTGGCGAGAGGAGGCCGTCGTTTATGAGGTGTGGTGTAAAGTCTACCGTTGTAGTTATCTTTTAACAGAAGTTGCGGCTAACAGTTAGCTGACGGTAGGATCGGGTGTCAGGAGCCGGTAGACGGTGCTTTTGTCCGCTAACTCTAGCCACAACGTCTCTGTTCAGGTGTGCGTGCCAGTGTCTAATCCAAGTTCAACGTGACCACCACCTGCCCCTGCATGCTCCAAAGCTGCAGAAAGAAATACGTGGACTGATTTGGCCACTCGCTCTATTCGGTGCTAAGGATTTTTCCGCTGCTTGGTATAACAACGATTGCTGCAGAGATAGCTGGCCTGAGCCGTCCTGTAGCAGCTCCCCAAACAATGAATTGCGAAGCAGTCACATGGCGGTAGACATGTAATGTTTTGACTGGGTCCCCCCTCCCGCCCCTCTAAATGTGACTAGGACACGGTGCATCACCCGGCGACGTCTCTTATTCAACTCAGCGAAAAACGTGCTGTTATATGTAATACAGCATGGTACCTCTGTCATCAGCACGCTTCTCACGATGTTATTTAGCTTCAAACGAGTGAGTGGATTGACGCTCGACGCGCAAGACAAGCCAATCACCAGACAGAGACGGACTCTCCTGGACCTTCCTTCTTCAGATGCCTCCAATCAGTCAGTCCCGAGTGGGAGGAGCTGTGGTTGCAGGGGAAAAAAAAAAAAAGATCTGCTCACACTGAGCTGAAATTGTGAAGTTTTTGAATGCCTAGCTCTTTCTGAGCCGGTTTTAGGTTGCTCAACAGGTCTCTCAGTATCTAGCTGTAGCACAGAGAGAGTGTCACCATGACTGCTGCAAGGTAAGACCACGTTGACTTGTATGGGACTGATTAAAATCCATGCATTGGATCTGGTTTAGTGTAATTGGCTGCAGTTATCGCCTAATTGCACATTGGAGGATGTATGTGCTGTAGGAAATGATAGTGAGGCTTTGGCATCTGCCACACTGGTTGATGCATTTTCTATTTTTGGTGACACAAACCAATCTGTGTAGCTTGAGTCACTGTCTGCTAGTTAACTATGTCTGCCTTGTCTTTGCATTTTCGAAAGCCTTCTTCCACGCTGCGCCTTCGTGCTGTGTTTAAATCTTGTCCTCCGGTGATTTATAGAATGAACCTACATGGGGAAATATGGTAGCACATGTTCATGTGGAGGTGGCATCTGTCAGGGGCTCTGTTCAAAGACTGGCTCCATATGCGGTTTTCCAAGAAACGCAAGATTGTCTTGACATCAAGAACTAGCATGGACAATCGCTTGGCGTTTTTGTAGTATTAATCAGCGATCATTCAGTATTTGCCTGTTAAAAAAAACTGGCTATACCTGGTTATTGATGTTCAAGGCAAGTTCCAGTGGGAATGGAACTGTGCAGAGTGCAGAGGTGTTTTTTAGTCGCGATCTCGCTCTGTTGAGTCCCAGTGGTTGGAATGTCGCTGTGCTGTTTTTGAACTGATGTTTTTTTGGCATCACAAGACTATGATTTGCAATGATATTCAAGCTTTGAGCTCAGTTGTTTGCCTTAGGAAAGAACACACTGCACAAACAGAGAGACACACACTCCCTTCTGCTCTCCTGACGTTGCCTTGCTGTTAATGTCATTACATGGTTCATATGACTGAGTGTCTCACCACCGACCAAATTCATATTCTTTTGTAATATTTTGTTGATGAGTCGTGTCTTTACTAACCATGTCTCTCAGACCTGTATTATTTACGTTCTTCTGTCTGTGTGAATTGGGAGTTATAAATCATGTGATTGAAGTCACATGGAAACAAAGATATGGGTTTTGCAAATAAATGGTCAGCACTGGGATAAAAACCCAGATCACTCAGTGGAGAGGGCCAAAATGAATTTCTAAGTCCACGAAATTTACCTTTCTACACTGTGTTGAAATGAAGGCTGGCTGCTCTTCTAACGAATCAACCAACCAGTCTAAAGCTATAACTGATTTCAAATCCAGCTGAAAAGAGCATCTTCAGAAAGTAAAAGCAAACAGGCCAAGACAACATGGACTATGCGAGATGCCCCCCTTTATTACTGTCACGCCAGTCACATTAATGTAAAAAACACTAATGTTACATGGAGGTAAAAAAGGGTGATAGCTAGTTCATGTCGTGTGTTAAAACCAAGCCCTCTAGTGCTGTGTTTTTCTTTGAACATGTAGTCTTTATGTTTCAGCCCTAATTCACTCTTTGGAATGGGAAACCCCTTGCTGGACATCTGTGCAGTGGTGGACAAAGACTTCTTGGACAAGTAAGTTGAAGGACTGAAATTTGCAGTACTAAAATAAAGTACTTTCATCAGTGGTAGTAGTCCTCACTGCTTATTGGCTTCGAAATGCTCAAAGTGGTTGTAAGCTACTACCCAGGAGTTGCACAGCTGACTCCTCCATAGTTCATTTAAATTAAAAATTTAAACATAAATTCACCTATCGCACCATTTATATTGACCTCAGAATTATATAGGAACAAGAAATAATAAAAAATATTTTGGTTCTTTTTTTGCTTCAATATTGTATGAGTTCAGCTTTGTTAAAGACGTGGAGCCCAAGTCCATCTCTTTGCTTCTGTAAAATCTCCATAAAGCACAGTCACAATTGGATCAAGTGAGGTCAGTGAGTTCACCCTTGTGACTAGCTGACTATAAGAGAGAGGTTCTGTGGTGTAATTTGATCAATGGAGACTACAACATAATGATGATCCAAGAGAGGAGAGCACGGGAAACAGCAGAGCTGCATGTCCAGGAGATATACTGCTCTAATATATCCAGAAATGAGATGATGTATCTTTGCATTACAGTGATATGCCTCTCCCCGTTTTGTCATCACATTCAGATTATTAACGATTGTATACCAGTGTAGTTAAATCACATCAGCCACGCCTTAAATACCATAAGGAGAACACAAAAAACTCACCGACTCAATAATTCATCTTTTTTAGTAGAAATTTAAGGCTATGGGGTTCCTGTAAAGGCAACAATCCTTACCTATGCAGCAGTAAATTTTATTTCCTTGCTTATTTATTTACTTATTCAATTAATGATCATAAGTAAATCACAATTGGCAGTAACCTATACAGTCAGATTAGTAATTTTCTGGTCTCTCTAAGCTCTGTCACAGTTGACCAGGGCAAAGGACTCTTTTGGGTTCCAGGTCAGAGTCCACTCTCAAACCCCCTTGCATAAACCCCTGGATTAGAGCTGAACCAGCCAAGCACAGGTCTAATTCAGTCTCAAATAGAATAAAGCAGGACTAAAACTGCACCTTAATCCCCAACCTAGCTTTGTATTTCGAGGAAACTACTCTCTGTTTAGCATTATTGACCAACATATCGATTCGGACTGAGTGGTGGTAGGGAGTAAAGACGCAAAGCCTTTCCCTGTGATCTGATAGCTGAAAAATTTCATTAATCACATTTTCCATAGGAGTGAGCGACCCATTTGGCAGCACCACCGTTGTCTGCAATGCTTATCCACATAAACAACAGACTGTTATTGTGTGTGTTTGAATGGAGAAACTAATGCCTTTTTTTTTTTTTTTCTTTTCTTTTTTTTTTTTCTCCTTTAATCATTTGCAGGTACACTCTGAAACCCAATGACCAGATCCTGGCAGACGACAAGCATAAAGCACTGTTCGTAATTCCGATACTGCAACATTTTTTGTAGAATATAGTTTGTGAGCGAGCTCTTACACATCTACTAACTGGGTTTGTAGTCTGTACAGGGGAGAAAAAGCAGTAGGTTTGCTGTCTTGCTCCTCTCTGTTCTAGAGCGGGCCAGTCAAAACAGGCGCACACCAGAAATCACCACAATTGACCTCCGTTCCTTTAAAGACCAGCCAATGGCAGAGCAGCAGATCCAGCAGAGAGCGCCGGTCTGAGCCAATAGCAAACCAGGACAGTTCACCTCCCTGTCCCTCTGAGAAAAGAGCCAGAAAACAAACATTAAACGGCAGGAGATAAGAAAGCCGTGTGTGTGAGAGAGGACTATACTCATGTATTTAGACTCTCCACAGTTAGGGTTATGATGGAGGGTAGTCCTTTAGTAATATCTCTTTTACATTGGCAGGGATTCACAATAACACTTTATGTTTTTGAAGATAGATATAGATATATATATAGATAGATAGATATAGAGATAGATAGATAGATATAGATATAGATAGATAGATAGATATCTAGATAGATAGATATCTCTCTATCTATCTATCTCGTTAGATAATATATATAGCGTTAGAGTCCGCAGTGTTGTCAGGAGCTCAGTGGGTAGGAGTTGTCTTAATAGGGAAGCCACTGGTTACTTGTTATTTATGAAGGTGAATGTCTCTGCTTTTACTTAAACCACTCCAGCCTTACCTGTTTTAATGCTGAGGGGGAGAAGTGCAAATATATTGTAGAACCCCCCCCCGCCGCCCCACCCAAGAGGATATAATTAAGGTACACAAGGCACTGTGAACGATTTTAAAAGGAAGAAAAAGGGAGATCATTTCCACAATAGACAGCCACCCCCACTTAATTTCTCTCTCCATCTCCCAGATGTCTCCTCCTTTGCAACCTCTGGCTCAGTCTCAGGACCTTTAACAGCAGTCGGCCCGTTCCACTTTCCAGTGACATATTTTAAGCCACTGTCTCTCTTACTCATATAAACCACACAAATATATATCTGTGTGTGGGTTGATATGGCTGCTACATGTAGACCACATAACATGGCAAATTAGAGAACCCTAAGCGGAACATCAAAGCGCTGCTTCAGTCCGTCTCTTACGTAACGGGCATAAAATTGTTCATATGGTATAATCAGTGATCAGTCATGCACGTATTGTATATTTTACCTGGAGGAAATATTTTGCAGAGAGTACAGTCCAAAGCTAGATGAGGTTATTGGCTGTCAAGCTACATCCATCACCATGCACACCACAGGGGTGGACACAGTAAAGCTAAGCTAATTGGCTGCTGGCTGTAGTTTCATATTTTCTCGGCATCTAATTCTGGGCGAGAAAGCGAACAAAGGGTGTTTCCTAAAATGTCACAACTTTCCTTATCTATCCTATCTTGCCAAGCCCTCAGTGTCAAAGAGACTCAGTTTGGTCAGTACTCAAAAATGTTTATTGGGTCATTCTGTGTCAAATCAGACAGAATCCAGGAAAGATTTTGTTCAGAGTTTGTCCATATAATTTCTGGGACCCAAAACTAAGGCCTGTAAAATATTTTTGTTTATTTCAAATGTTTTATTTTTTCTTTTTTTCTTTATATTTTTATTCTTACTCTCAAAAACACCTTGCCTGGGAGCTCTTATTTGTGCGTTAATATCTTAAAGTATTTTTGCTAGCCTCACCAAACTTTGTAGGGTCAAAGAAAAACATGTTCTCAGTACGACTGAACCATTAAGTTTGTACTGCATGCCTATTGATTTTCTATAAGGCCCTAGATTTGGAAACAATTGCAAAATTCCTATACGAAAGTGATATTGAGGGTATTTAAAACCCATTTTTTTGCACCCATATGATATCAATCATTATTTTTTCTGCAAACACAATCTTTTATTAATTTTGTGCCAATATTTGAGGTCTCAACCACCAGTGGACATGAAGATATTAAGATTAAAACAAGGCGTGGTAGCATTTTTCAGTTATTTTCATAGGACCAAAATGGTATGTGGGGTATCCAGAAGGAACATGAAAATGTAGATGGAAATAGCTTAACGTATGGTCAGTTAGTTATACAAAGTGCCTGTGTCCTTACATGTTCCCTTCATAGATAAATACACAATTAAAGGCATTGTTTTACCTCCTGGGAAAAAAAACGTCCATAATGAAGAAGCAGGTTCTTCCCTTAACATCTCTACTTATGTGTTTCTCAGCCTCTGAAATACTGATTGAAGTAAAGAAATACATGTTTTCTGTCAGTTCATTTTACTATAGGCCATTAATACAAGCTACAGTATATTCTTCTACTACTATCAGGGCATCATTAGAGAAAAGGGCATTAACTCTGATAGATGCTATATTCAATGGATAGGTTACATTTTATATTCCATATGTTAAAAAGAATAAAGAATAAAAAATTTAATTTATTGAAAATTGTGTTCAATGTAGAAAATTATGTTCTAGAAATTGCATGTGATGAAAACTATTATCCTTTACTCATAACTTGAACAACAGGACTGAACTGGGCGTATGCTTGGTGTTTTCTTGATAACGGGGCATGTTCTGATGATTTCACTGTGTGGGCATGTTTCAGCATGTGTATCAGTACCATTTCCACATATGGCATTCGAACCTGCAAAGTGTAAATTTATATGTATAAATGCATCCAACCTTTTATGTGGAAGCACATTTAGAATCTCGCACTGGAGCTTGAGAGGGCCAACTAACACATTGAAAACATGTTTATCCTTTATTTGTTACAATTCTTATGACGTGGGAATTAAATAATCACAGAGATACTGAGAAAAAAAATGTAATGCTGAAATGGATGTTTTTCTGCCATAGGTACAATATCTCTCAAATCTGTGTCTGTTTTTGCATGAAGGAAAAACGGAGGGACATTGGCACTTTGAGCTCTTAATAACTATACATCAAGCAATTTCCATGTACAGTTTTATGTTCCAACTGGCTACCCCACATACCATTTGGGTCCTGAAAATGACCAACAAATGCTACCACCCCGTGTTTTATTCATAATTTCTTCATGTCCAGCTGGGGTTGAGACCTCAAATATTGGCACAAAATTAATTAAAGATTGTAATTGCAGAAGAAATAATAATTGATATCATATGGGTGCAAAAAAATGGCTTTATAATACCCTCAATATCACTCTTCTTTAGCAACTTTTATAAATATAAAAAATAATATAAAAAGAAAAATATAAAACATAGGATTTGAACAGAAATATTTTTACATGCCTTGGTTTTTGGACATATTCATGATATAGACGAGGTTTGAACAAAATCTAAGACGGTGCTCCAACAACCTCATCTGATTTAACACGGAATTACCCAATCAGTATCAGTACCTAGCCATTATTGATACATGGTGTGTGGTCTGGTTTGAAACTTTGAAATTGAATCTTCTTTTGAAAGTATGAATTATGACCACGGCAGGTTTGTCTCTTTGTGTAGATTCGAGGAGCTGGTGAAGAAGTTTAAAGTTGAGTACCACGCTGGAGGAGCCACACAGAACTCTATAAAGATCGCTCAGGTCAGCCATGTACACACAAACTCACAAACTTCCTGTTCTGTCACCACATAAATGCTCTGTGAAATTTGACTGAAAACGCTGGCTTCACTGAGTAGTTAATCGACGGATGCTGATCAGAGCTGTTGTCTGTAGTGGATGCTCCAAGAACCCCATAATGTGGGCACCTTTTTTGGCTGCATTGGGAAAGATAAGTTTGGAGAGATCCTGAAGCAGAAAGCCGAGGAGGCCCACATTGATGCCCACTACTTCGAGCAAGATGAAGAGCCCACAGGGACGTGTGCTGCTTGCATCACCGGAGATAACAGGTGGGTAAACAGAATAATACATATTTGTGTACTCATTATAATCTTATCTGTCTCTAACTCTTCATCTCTGTTGTCTCCTCCTCTCAGGTCTCTGGTCGCTAACCTAGCTGCTGCTAACTGTTATAAGAAGGATAAGCATCTAGACCTGGAAGAAAACTGGAAGCTGGTGGAAAAAGCTAAAGTCTTCTACATTGCTGTGAGTAGCGCTCGCCAAACCACTGCATGATGTGTTTGTTTCATTTACAGCTCATGTCCTATCACTTCACCTTTGTACCCACGTGTGGCCGTAAGAGGACCCACAGGGGGATTTCCAGACTTACTGGTGCAGTTTCTGATCAGGACCTTACTGCATGTGATTCATTAGAGCCTATAAAAAATATAAAAGGCAGATCAGTCTTGATCCAGTGTCATTCCTTCCTTCCAGGGTTTCTTCCTGACTGTCTCTTTGGAGTCCATCCTGCGAGTGGCTAAGCATGCGTCTGAAAATGACAAGCTGTTTTGCCTGAACCTCTCTGCACCCTTCATCTGCCAGTTCTTCAAGGACAACCTCATGCAGGTTATGCCCTATGTTGATGTGCTGTTCGGCAATGAGACGGTAAGCCAGACCCTCACTGCGCATTCCTCAGATGCTTTGTATTGACCCCACATGCATGTGAGGTACTTTTGCACCTCTTTGTATGTAAAATATAAATCTTTATTTGGTTCCTCAGGAGGCAGCTACATTTGCTAAAGAGCAAGACTTCGGGGTGAGTGGACTGACAGTCTCATTTAGCATTTGTATATGATTAATGCTGCATTTTTTTTTATGTATTGTGTGCCTTATCAACTGATTGTGTTAATGTGTATTTGTCTGTAGTCCAAGGACATTAAGGAAATTGCCAAGAAAGCCCAGGCCTTACACAAAGTCAACACAAAGAGACAGAGGATTATAGTCTTGACCCAGGGAAAGGATGAAACTGTACTGGCCTCAAGTAAGATTTTCTGTTTTTCTTTCCCTTTTTTACTCTCATTTCTCTCAGTCTCTTGTCCTCTCAGAGATGGTATACTGTAGAGGTGCATTTTTCTTTTCATGTCTGTTCAGGTGACAAGGTCGAAACCTTCCCTGTGCTGAAGATTGACCCCAAGGACATTGTTGACACAAATGGTGCAGGTGATGCTTTTGTAGGAGGTAAGGTTTTCCTGTGTTTTCATCCGATACATTTCTAGCGTTTTCTGTGGATTTCTATTAAAGCCTTTCACCTGTGATGTAGGTTTCCTGTCTGAGCTGGTCCAGGAGAAACCACTGGATCAATGTGTGAAGGCTGCACACTACGCTGCCAATGTCATCATCAGACGAGCAGGTTGCACTTTCCCAGAAAAACCTGACTTCAACTGACACGCTTCCGGACAACTCTTCCATCTGCCTGAAACTTCATGCTCACCCTCCCATACACAACTACCCTCAATTCTCATGGCGCCTTTTTTTTTCTTTTTTTTTTTCCCCCAAATCAGCCACCCGTCCATTTTTTTTTTTTTTTTAATGTTTTTTTTTTTCAAGCCAGATAATTTCTTAACGATTGTTGCTTGGGTACGTCCTTTGTGTCTTCCACTCGGGGCCACTAGAGGATAATGAGACAATACAGGGATTTAATCATATATAAATGCCCTTAGAGGAGTCATGATAACACCATGGAATGTAGTTTTTGGATCTAAATGCAAAATCGTGTTGCAGTTGCTGCACTGACACCCACCAGACTCTACTGCAAGTTCTCATGTTGACATCTCACAAGTCTGTTTTTTTTTTTTTTTGTTTGTTTGTTTTTCCTTCCTCCTGGAGACAGAATCAAAGCACATGAGGCTTAATTCTACAATGGGAGGACACATTATATGCAAACAGAGGAATAAAGAATAAAACAACTGTCAAGGAAGGTTTGGTCTGCTTTGAAAATGTGCAGTAGTGATTTGTTTTAGACTTTTTTTAAGATTAATTATGCCTGACTACGAGTTTAGACTTGGTTACTTTTAATTTAACAGGCCAGTAATGAAACCAAATGTTTTATTTTTAAGCGCACACTTTTTAAATGTGTCAAAACTGCTGCCTGCTACGCCCTGTGATCACTGTGAAATTTCACCTGTACTGTGTCAATGATACTCAGAAGTTACCTTCAACATCACCACCGTGGAAGTTTGTTTTTCCAGTACGTGCTTCTAATAATGAGTGCCTTCTTTTCCCTTTCCGTCTCTGTAAACTTTACTAAGTTTGAAGTCTTGATGAGCAGAGCCTGACAGGTGTCATGTGAACCTGCATTTGTCTGTTTAGGGAAAGCTAGACCAGCTAGACCAGTAATGGGCAACTGGCTTGTGGGGCAGAAAATGGACACAGGACATCTGTAAAATGCATGTGAGGTAACTGGTATTGTTGGAAAGAGGTCATTCTATTTGAACGTTGTCTGTCAGAGAAATACAGTGGGCATTAAAATCGACCTGTCCTGTATAGTACCTGAATTAGTGGCCTGTGTTGTTTCTGGGTGTATGTTGATCTCTTGCAATGTGGTAGAATATATAGCCCAGCTTCAGCACTGTCAAACCTTGCTAAATCAGATTTAAAAGGACCAGAAATATAAATTTCACATCATCAGATTTTAATGTTCTCGTTGGGCAACCACACCTGACCAGTGCTACAAATGGCGGATGGAAGATAAGAGAGAATTTGGGTGGGAATCAAGAATATGAGCTAAATTCAGACTTGGGCAACAGTTGTGATATGAGGCCAAGCATTTCAAACCAACTGTATTTACCTGAGTTTGTGTTGTGATGTGATCTGAGCAAATCTGAATACTTGAATACAACCATTCTGAATATAGAAATACTCTAAAAATGTCATGATAGGCAGGAGGTATGTGCAGATTTCTGAATACTACGAGATGTTTTGAAACTTGTATTTTCCCTCCATTAAATAGGCCGTTTCTTCATATGTTCAAATACACCAAAAAGCCTTATGTGACCTTTTATTCCTGGTCTCAATAGCACTCAGGTAGCCAACTTCTGTCCTAGATGGTGATGCCTAAAATTGACAAAATAAAACATTCAAGGTTGATCTTATTGCATATTCTTTTTTCTGTTTGGGTATTTTTATTTAATGACATTTTTAGAGAGTTTTATAAAGTATTTCTTTGATTACTTTTTTTTTTTTAAATCTAAAGATAACTTTTAACAGATCCACAGCATTTACCTTACAGATCTCTGACGACGTGTTTACTATAAAAATCTGTGGTACAACAAAGTGCTTGGGTAATTTCTCGCTCCTCATTGCATACTGTGGATCTGCAAGTGTCAGGACAATAACACAAGTATAAACCTCTTAAAGTCAGCACCTACAGCTCTAAAACTTGATTTGTGGGCCACCTTTGGAAACATTCTTGGGATTCTGAAAAATAAGCCCGTCAGTTCTCTGAAATAAATATTTTGTTTTTCGATGTAAGATAGTGGAGGATGAGGCAGAGCCGAAAAAGTATCGGTGAGTGTAAACCATCATTTCACGTTTTATCCCATATCTGAATCAGAATTTGCAGTTCTGCTGCTGGACACACAAACAGGATGGAGGCAGTCCTGCATCCAGGCTAGACATGTTCATTTCATTCTTATCTGTGCCAGGCCATTTCTGTCCATTCTCTGATCTGGATCTGTTAATTGGATCAGTACCAGCACTGGCCTACGGAATATGCTGAAAAACATCAGTAGGCCCTTGAGGGCACATTTTACATTTGAACTTTACTTTTATTTGAACTGACACGACACAGTTGTGAAAAAACAAAGAGTTTATTGGCACAGTAGTTAAAGAAACATAAAGAAGATGTAGACCTGAGAAGGATTCAGAGGAGAAATGGAAGTTGTAAACTCTGGCATATTATCTAATTGTTGTGTTCTATTGTTCTTCCATTTCTCTCTTTTTCTCGGAGCCTCTCCTCTTGCAATGTGATATCCAGGGCTCTGAGCTGTTTTAGGAAGCCATGATTGGGCAGGATACATCGGCGCTGTCGCACATGCTCAATAGCATCCACCACAGTTAAGCTGTGTTTCATCATCAGGTATGCCAAGACCAGAGTCGCTGACCTGCTCCGACCCATCACACAGTGCACGAGCACCTTGTCTAGAACAAAAGTAAAATAATACATCTTCATTACAAATGAAAAACAGTAAAGCGTTCAGTCTTCTTGTCCGGAGAATGATCTCAAAGGTTTTGGTTTTCTCCAGGACTCACTCTGTGGGTGACTAAGGGCCTCATGGATGAACTGGGCTGCAGGGCAGAAGTACTGGGAGATGTTGAAGGTGGGTTTGTCATCAGCCTCTACACCGTAGTACTGGATTTCCATGTCACTGTAGTAATCAGCACCAGTCAGCACATTATTCCATTTCCCCTCTGCAGCATTCAGGACATGTGTAATACCCAGGTCCCTCAGGCCAGGCCGCTCTAGAGCTGTCTTCCTGTTTTATGGATGAAGTATGAAGCTGTCATGGATTTTAAAGCTTTTACTGCAGAACTATGAAACCGTCTCTGTGTGCATTTACTCACTCATCCCCGATGTAGACACTGGGCCAGACCTGGTTGACGTGTGCATACTGAGCCCCGGTGCCAGTCCAGAACAGCTGCTCCAGGTCTAATGTTCCTGGTGTGATGTAATCACTGTCTGGGTCCACCTGCACCGCGGCGTACGGGTTTTTACTTCTGGACTTCACCACAGAGGAGGACATGTCTAAACCTATGCTGCCCAGAAAACACACAAATCCCTGAACAAAATCAAAAACTGAAACAACATCTTCACATTGTTACCTGCTCCAATCTGTGTAGATGTAAAATTAACACCTATACACCATATGGAGTCTTAGAGCTACAACGATTAGTCCATTATTCATTTAGTCGATCAACAGAAAATTAATTTGCAACAATTTCTGTTACAATTTAATTGTCTGAGTCATTTTTAAAGTTAGAAATACTGTTTTTTAAAAATGAATTAATTATGGTCACTTCTGCAGGGGTTTTTTTTGTGCCAGGATGAAAGAAAGCTGGCTGTGAGACTTTAGGTATCTGATCTATAATGATATTGGCTGTTTAAAGGGAACCGTGAGGCCAAAAAACACAAGTACTATGGTAGGAAAGTATTACTTACTTCTTTCTTGTAGCTGTTAAAAGTTATCTAATCCATTAATCCATTCCTTAGCAGGATCACAGACCAGCGTCTCCACTTTTCCTCAGTGGACAATGTGTGCATTTGAGTGAGCACGTGTGTGCTTATCAGCCTCCATCTGCAGTGAGTGTGAAGGCTAAAATAAAGATCTTGTATGGTAACTGCTCTTTCAGGCTCTGTGTTTAAGATGATATTTTTAGGCACCTTGGCTACAACACCTGACTTCAACAACGTGACACACACACACACACACACACACACACACAGATGCTTTCTCACAGCCTTCCAAATGTGATCTGAGTCCTTTATTGCGACAGTGTTTCTTTCCTTTAGCCTGTATGGTAAAGAAACATTAAATTGTGAGGCGCAATGCCAAAAAACAAAAGACTTGCAGTAAGAGTGGCATGTTGCATTGTTGTCATCATAGCAATGGCGCTAATGTGTGACAGGTGTGGGGATCAGTCAGCATTTGTCAGTTATTTCCAGAGACATAAAACTTAAAGCGTTCAGTTGTTATATTTTACTATTTGTTTCTAAGCTATGAGACTAACACTGGGAGATGACACACAGATGAGATTTCTATTTGTCGGATTTAATTATTATGAGAGAAAATGTGGATTCCAATAAAATCCTGACAGGGTGTTATTGGCATGTTCCCGTGTTCATTATCAGGACATGTCAGGGTGGTCCTGCTCCGTGATCCATCTGCTCTGTCAACTGAGGCTCAGGTCCAGCTGCCTCAGCTGCTCCAGAAATCCTGAGTTGGGTCCAATGTCCCGGTTCAGACGCACAGCCATGATGGCGTCCACTAACGACAGGCCCTGGCAGATCATCAGATACGCCAAAACCAGCCCCCCAGAGCGACTGACACCCATGGCACAATGGACAAACACCTTCCCTGGAAGATACAGTGATTGTTATGTTTAGTAACACTCTTAAAAATAATAACGAATGGACTGAAATGTTCAACATAAGACCGTACAGACCTCCTCGACCCAACAGTAATATATCTTATCTATTCATAGCCTGTAAACAGAAAGGTCAAAACGTCTTCAGAACATTTTTAAAGCAAATCTAAAGGTTCAGTTCACCAACACACACTTTTGAGGGTTTGTTTTTCCTGACTGGGCTACCGGTGAGCCAGATCGTCTGGCACAGCTGAATTAACCAAACACTGTGAGTGTTATGGAGGTGTTTGTGTGCTAATTATGTCTGCTCATGTAACTGTTTATGCTGAATTGATAGATGAAAATCCAGAGTGCTCTCAAATGTGAGCTTCCACTCACAATCCTCAAAATTGTAATCCAAGTTCACAGACTGTTTCATCAATGAATGCATCATGGTAATACTCAATTGATTTTACTAGTATAGGCACTATATTGACAGAACACTTCTCAAAGTAGGAACATTTTTAACTTTTTACCAAAAATATGAAAGAAGAAAATGTGTTCAATTTATGATGGAAAAAAAATAGATCGCTAAATAGATCATGTTCAACATAAAGAGAACTCATTAAGATTTAAGATTTAAGAATTTATGTTGCTCTTTACATTATGAAGTGGCTTCTACTGTCATGTTTGCACACTGACCATTTTTCTGAAGAGCACTGTCTATGAACTGTGCAGCCGGGCTGAAGAAAGGTCGGAGGTTAAACTCCGGATGGTCTGCAGCTTCAACACCGTGGTATTCCAACTCAAGGTCGCTGTAGAACTGCTGACCCGTGTTGATGCGGTTTCGACCTGCTGCAGCATTCAGTATGTGAGTTACACCCAGAGACGAGAGTGTGGTCTTATCTCGCGCCACAGACCTGCAGACACGCACCACACAAAAACTAATTGATTGTAATACCTCTTTATAGCGTTTATAGGGTTTTTTCTACTTACTCGTCTCCGATGTAGAGGTTCGGCCAGACTTGATTGACAGGTGCCACTGGCTTCCTGTTTGTCCAGAGAATTTGCCTCAGCTCTGTCAGAGATGGTGTTTCCTCCTCCTGGGTTAAGTGACCACTGTAGCCACAGAGATGTGTGTGTCGGTGTGCGTGTGTGAGTGTGTGTGTGTATGTTGGTGTTCATGGCTTTTGCGTGTGTCTGTGTGTATCTTTACATCGTTTGGGCCTGTCGCCGTCTCCTCTCCCTCTCCAGGCTCATGTCGAGGCTGCGGAGCTGCTGCAGGAAGCCGGCGTTGGGGCAGATGTCTCTGTGCGGCCTGACGGCAGCCACTGCCTCCTGCAGCCTCAGGCCCTCAACAATCATCAGGAAAGCCAGCACTAAGGTTGCAGAGCGGCTCACACCCATCAGACAGTGGACAAACACTCGTCCTGAGACAGGGACATTTGCTGCTATGTTTTAATATGATTATTGCTGAGTTCATAGTTAAAAGTGGTGTTGTGCTGGACTACATCATGTTGAGAGGTGTTTCTCATTCTTGTCTTCCCATTTACATACATGAGGGATATAGAATATTAAAAACACGTTTTAATAAAATGCAACACCATCACTAACTATGATTTCAGCACTAAAACATATAATTGAATTAACAGCTCTATGAGAGCCTCAACAAAAACGGAAGATTTCAGGCATCATAAAAGTAGACTTCATGGAAGAACAGTTGTATTAGATTGCATTAGACTGTACAAGTGCACCTAAATAAGCCGGCACTGAGTGCAAATCCAGTCACACACACTAAAGATAATTGTAAGTGCGACCGACTTGCCTCCCATGGTCAGTGCAGCTCTGATGTATCGTGCTGTCGGGTAGAAGAACGGACTGAGGATGAACTCTATTGCATCATCAGCCTCCACCCCATAATAATCCACTGTCATGTCTCTGTAGAAACGTGGGCCGGTGTTGACGTAGAAATAGGGGCAGGGGCCCGGGTTGGGGGGTCCGTGAGCAGCATTTACAATGTGAGTAATGCCCAGACTGTGGAGAGTGCCCTTGTCACGAGCCGCCACCCTGAAACACAATCACGCATTCACTTCTGAGTGAGTGAACAGTGTTTATATAGATGTACTGTGTGTGTGTGTGTGTGCATGTTATTTGATGTGAACCTACTCGTTGCCTATGTAAAGGTTTGGCCAGACTTGATTGACATGTCCAGTAGGTCGTCTGTCCGCTAGCAGGAACTCCTGCAGCTCTGAGACAGATGGAGGTTCATATGGTGGCTCCCTAAGAGACATACTGTACTGACACACACACACACACACACACACACACACACACACACACATGCACATACACAGACAAGGAGCTTTTTTTTTTATAAGCCTTCACTATGTATGAAATGTGTTCTGTAAATGTTAAAAAAAATTAGCAAAAGTGCTGCTTCTCTTAAAAATATACAGATCTCAGAATGATCTTCTCTTAGAAAGCCACACCATAAAGCACACAGTCATCTCAAGTGAGTAAAGCCAGAGGTGACAGACTGATCAAATAAACCTGAACGATCCCCAAACTAACCTGTTTCCACTCTGAGTCATATGAACTTACCTCACTTCAAGGCAGCGGAAACTCTTCTGTACCAAGCTCGCTCGTATTTCTCTTTATGTGCTCACAGCCACACACAAAATGTAGCCTGTTTCCTTTTATAACTCTGTAATCATACACTTATTAGTGACAAACCCATCCTGCAGATCGTATTCAGGCATTTTAAAATGCGTTTAATCCACTTTGACAACATGCCTGAAGTCAAATTCTTATAGACAACAATGTGGCATTATCCTGTCAACTTTAACATTAGCTCACTTGCTGAATTTTCATGATGAACGCAGACTGTACACCACTGTACCCTGTGTCTCTGTTCCCACCCAGGAACCAATTAATGTCTGCTGCTCTGCTGCTTTGAGAAATATGATCAAGGCTATAACATTCACCAGTAATGTGTCTAACTTTGTGTTAGCTGTATTTGTTGTGTGATAACCTAATGCTGGATTATTTAACATAAATCAAAAATGTAGGTAAAGCTCCTTGTATTTTGTAAAAAGAGGAAAAAAATTAAAGGCACATGTGGCCTTGGGATACAGGGTAGGTATAGCGCTCTCCTCGTTTCATTATATTACTGTAAAGCACAAAAGTGACAGTTAATACTGCATCACCTATAGGTTGAACAAAATCTTCAAGCCATGAGTTTGAATTCATTTACAGTATAAAACAAAATGTGGGCCCCAAAGTACAACCTCAATGCAACAAAAGTCAGTTTACCTGTGATCACTGCAACAAAAGTGATTACACCTGTGATTTCCCGTTAAGGCAAACTACATGAACACGGTTACAACAGAACCTGTGAACACCACAGCTTCCTCTATTTTGGCCTGGGTTGTGTATAATGCAACATGCCTCCACATGGTAAGGAGTTGCCTGAACAAGTAAGAAACCGGATTGTGCTACTTCGTAAAGATGAGAGAGCGTACAAGAGCACCAGCGGGCTAATGAACATAAGGCGAAGCACAGTTGCAGTACGGTAAGGTAAATTAGAGGTTGGTTACATGAACACAGTGAAAAGTGCGTTAGATCAGAGAAGAAGTGTTCTTTTTAATGCTGAAAACGAAAAACAAACTGGTTTAAGAAATTAAGGAAAAATGACAAGGTACCTTATCAAGCAAACTGTTTTGTTTGAAAGTGTAATGGGCATAGTTTAAAACATATTTCAAAAGGTTGGTTAACAGTCATTTTATCTCCATCCAGCCAAAAAATTTAAATGAAATATCATAAAATGTGTTTAATGGATGTGCACAACGATCATAAAGCTGTATTTACAAAGCTTGTGGACATGACTGACAACACGGGTAGGTAACATCTGAACACAGTTTGATTATGAAAAACAAACCTCTGAGAAATATGACACTGTACTTAGACATTGACAACATTTAACAACACGCGACCACTGCTGAAGTGGACAATGTTAAAAATAAAAATATGGAATTTAAATGTCACTCCACCCTCAGACTCACACCTCTAACTACATCACACACATTGTAAATAATGATTTGTAGATCACAAACACTGTCAGCGATCAGAGTGGAGTGTGACACGTGGAAAGAGAGAGAGGTCCTGAGGTGACTAAGGGCTATTGTAATGAAGGAGCAGAGAGAAATGAGGGAGACGGATGTCAGAGAAGAGGACACAACCTTCGTTTGAGAGTCAGCTGTTCATCCAGCTTGAGGAGCAGGGACAGGAAGTTCCGGTTTGGGTAGACGGCTCGTTTTTGGACGACATGCCTCAGAGCATCTCTCACAGATAGATGCTGCCGCAACATCAAGTAGGCCAGAACCAAAGTGGCCGATCGACTCATGCCCATGATGCAGTGCACCAGCACTTTCCCTGTGGAGCACGGTGGAGAATGTGAAAGATAAATAGAGAAAATGTGGGACAGAAAATGTGAGAAGTTTGATGGGACAATGGGTATCACCAGTTAATACTTTACCATCTTTGCTTTTCAGGGCTTTATGTATGAAGTCAGCTGCAGGTTTGAAGTACTGACTGAGGTCAAAGTGGTCTGAATCCTCTGCTGGGATGCCAAAGTAAACACAGGTGTTCCCGTAAAAACTCTGGTCACCGATGCTGCCCTGCTTGGAGTGCGCTGCGTTCAGGACATGAGTGATGCCAAGCTTATGTAATGTCTTTCTGTTTTGTGCTACAGCCCTGGAAAACACACGCAAAAAAAGAGACAAACAAAGGGGAATAAAGAGGAAACATGTTCAACAGCTGCATGTGTCGCATACATTTAAAGACTAATAAAGCTGATCAATGCCTCGCTTGCTGAGCCCTGTCTTTGAGCTGCGTCGTTTTCCCCTGCAACGGACTCCTCAAACACGAGAGACTCACACATTTCCTATGTAAAGGTTAGGCCAGACTTCATCCGCTGGCGTGAGCTCCAGCGTGCAGGAATCCAAAATGAGCTCCAGTTCTTTAATGAGCACCAGGTCCTGTAGCTGGTTGCTCCCTGACATTCTCCCCGGACACAGAGTGCTCCTCTAACAACCGTCCAACACTGCTCCTGCTTGCTCCGTCCGCTGTCCCCTCCCCGCCGTCGCAGTCTGCAGGTCAGTGAGAGACACGAGCAGGTGGTTGTCTCAATACCGCTTGGCTCCAAAATTAGCTCTCTGTGTTCAGTTTGTTCTCCCTGACTGGATGTAGAGTTATTTAATGTTGCTGTTGCATTGTTGCACAGGGACTCGCTATCTGACCACTGAGGTCATATCAGCAGAGGACAAGGGAGGCGAGGGCTGGACACAGTGTTCAGTGTGCACGTGCAGTAAATGGTACAAATGGAGAAAGTCTTGC
>NC_053410.1:18295557-18393057 GCF_016859285.1 Xiphias gladius
TAACACAGATGACAGTAGAGGCATCACACTGTACGTTCAAGCGTTATGAAATTTATTAAACATTTATATTAGGGGTGCCTATGGCTCAGGAGATAGACGGGGTCATCCACTAACTAGAAGGTCGGTGGTTCGATACCCAGCTCCTCCAGTCCGCATGTCAAAGTGTCCTTGGGCAAGATGTTAAACCCCGAATTGCCCTGTAGGCTGTGCCATTAGTATGGGTGATTGTGATTGTGAATGCGATGTATGAATGTGGTTACAAATGGGTTAATGTGGCATGTAGTGTAAAGGGATTTGAGTGG
The DNA here is from genome assembly GCF_016859285.1 of Xiphias gladius. Classification (NCBI taxonomy): domain Eukaryota; kingdom Metazoa; phylum Chordata; class Actinopteri; order Istiophoriformes; family Xiphiidae; genus Xiphias; species Xiphias gladius. Next base: position 18,295,860 of record NC_053410.1, read on the forward strand.
TTGATTACCATTTATTCTGCTTCTTTATTTCTGTCTGGTAAAAACTAAACTGACAAAGTTACTTACAAAAGAATATTTTTGTACATCATGATTCTTTTGTAAAAATCGGTTTCAGGATGGACCAAGAGTAACTAAGTACCAAGTAACAGTTAATAAATTGAAATTTGGAGGAAGACCTCTTGCTTCAGTGTATGTTGTTCTGCAGTTATGATTGGAAGACTTTCCAATGCAAGGGAAATTCTGCTGTGCTTCTGGGTAAGATATATCACTTTATTCTCTCTGATCTTGTTAAAAGCTTTCTCACTCTTGGTCTAGTTAGAGTTAAGGATCCACTGCCTGTGCTGGCAGAGCTTTGCCAAATAGTGTTCAGGGAAGCCTTCGTAGATGTTTACCCCACTCCATGAAATGTAATACTTTCCACTTGATCTACCCACACCACTAGCTATAAGTCTGTGCATCACAAAATTGTGTCTTATGTGCGACATTGCAGCCTCTGTACGGCAAGTAGCAATCCTGGAAGTGGAACAACACAACCACAAAAGTCAGCTTGCACATTAGCTCGTTATTTACAGTCAACAATAAGCTATATAAAACCTTCTTTATGCCAGAGTGTTGATGGATTCCCCAAGTCCATGATACAGCAATCATCAGGCAGAGAACAAGTGTGGCAAACATAGCACATCAACTGCAAAGTAATCCAGCAGCTCGGTATCATTTGGCTGTCTGTTCACAACATCCATTACACCAGCTGAGGGATGTTGTAGAACATCAAGCTGTGAGCTTTATAAAACACCTCTATCCACTGTGACAGATATAAACAGTGCCACAGTAAACAGAGATGACCCCCGAAGGTTAACATCACTCACTGACTCACAAACTGATAACTGTTCTGTACAGCTTTAAACAGCCTCCTGAGAACTGGACAAAATTCTGTCATCATGAACAGTTAATGAAAACACATCAAGCTGGTAAAGGCCATTTTTAATGCATGTTACATATAATAATGCTGATGTAAAAGCATCATGTAACTGACTCATTATTACTTGTATCAAAATTAGCCCTAGTTTTAATTTGGTGGAGCTTTCAAGTGGAGCTTGACTTGGTTTATTAGTGGTAACATATAAAGGTGGTGACATATTGGGTGTAACACAAAAACTGACACCATTTCAACTGCTTTAGAGAAGTACTTGATACTGAGTTCTAACCTGACATCAATGGCGTATATATATATTAGTATAAAGAAGTAGCTTTGTAAATTAGCAAACTATTGTTTTTTTCCACTGTCTGGATAATGAGACAGTTATGTTGGCTTCACTGTGATAAAATTCCTTCTAGCAGCATGTCGCTCAATCTTGAGCAAAAGTGGCTTTTAAATTAAAATGACCACATCCACTTCAGTTTTCCACAAGGGAGAGGGACAGTTAGTTCAAATGATGACTATTTTGCTACTCACCGAATAACTAAAATTAAAGATGATTGTCTGTTTTTCAGACTGTACCATTCCCAAGCATGAATGACTGGAAATTTCTAGACTTCATGAGACTACAGTTCTTGGAAGGCATGAATATAATTTATTTTATACAAAAAACGATTTCAGATTATTTCATCCAATGTGTTTACGTTCTTCTGGGTTTAATAGCTCTCCCTAGCATAGTCCAATTAAACAGTCAACAGACCATTTAAGGCCTGATCAGTCTCAGACTGGCTTTTAATTTGATATGCATGCAGACAACAAACTAAATTGCTGATCAAGTGAGGCAGGTGGATAACATGTCTGTCTGATACGGACATGCATGGGAATTAGTGTTCTGTGCTTCTGCGGTGATCCAGTAATCTCCCCACTCACAGCAAATCAACAAAAGCACAAAATAGACAGTGTCTGCACAAATTAATAGGTGGCTTCCGAGTGACAGTTGTTTGATTTGAACATGCATGACCCTGGAATTTCCTACCTTGTCAGGATTCTCTTCAATCCAGCTCTTTACTGTGTTCAGAGCGATCTCAGCTGCAGGCTCATTGGGAAAGCCTAGTAGAGATAGAGGGAAAGAAAACTGTGTCAATACCAGTTGTATGCAACATGCAGATGCAAGAGGGAGATAAAAACAGACAGGCAAAAAGACAGACAAACCGATATCTCCACAGGTAACAGCATTTCTCCTAAATCAATGGAAAGCAGCACAAGCTGCTTGTGTCTGGTAGATGAGACCAGCTGTCTGATAAACTGCTGTAGACCTGTGTTGCCAGATGCACAGTGATTAGAAAACACATACACATAGAGACAAATTTCAGGGGAACAAAGTATACATACAAACTACATATAGAGATACAAATCTGTAATTACAACCTCGCTCATTACGATCTTTGGTAGAATTAAATAATATTTTGTCTTTATGGGGAAAATTATACTACATGTGTGATTAGTCAGACTACCCAATTTTATCAGTTTGCCAGAATGAAAATGTACTAAAGCTAGTGTGGCTAAGAAGCAATGTGGCTAATGACCAAATGAATCATAACAGTTGTGTCTGTTCAGGATCCCTAACACTGCGTTAACAAAACATATCGATGTATACATCTCAAACACACAGATTGCGATGTGATTAATTTTTAATCAGGCCAGCTAAGGAGAGACTGCTGAATTTGGACTTCGAGATCATTTGCAGCCATAGTAGAGAACTTCCGAAGACCCAATAATTAGAGTAAGCTATTGACTATAAAAGCCCTTAGGACAGCCCTGCTACAGTTGGAGAGTATATACGCCAGTACCAAATTTGCTGACAATCTGCTACTCTGTCACGGAATAGTGTTTCAGTTGTCTTAATTTAAAAGTAATTATAGTTGAGTCTGGTCCTCTATACCTTTCACAAAACTTGATGACAGCATTTTACTCTAAAGCCTCTTTACAAATCCTGGAGCAAGTCTTAAGTTGCCTGACAGGCATAACCTTAACACTGCATGTTGTATGCAAAGTTAAGACCAAACAAACATGCCAGAAAACAAAAATGGGCAATTTTTTCAGTCATGACTGACCTGGTTCAGGATTTAAACCTAGACGCTCTTCCATATTATAGCCGTTGACTTCCATAAGGGAACACAGGTAGCAGCAGACACCGTCTTCCTCTAACGACAGAGGTCAAGACCTCAATTTCAACCCACATCAACTGATACAAGAGCCATGCCACAATTGTAACCTGTTGGTTACTGCATGGGTCACATTCTCAAATATTTTTCTTTTCCTGGGTCATTGCCACAACTATAACATTCTATGACCTATGAAACAGGCTTACAAGTACTGCAACGACCTCTACCCCTTATGACGGATGTAAAGAAAAATGAAAAGCCACAAAGATCTAGCCTTACATTTCCCGAATTCTTTCATTTCAGACAACCTTCTGTCAAAGCTTCTCAATAACTATTCCGTAAATTCTCTAAATCAACTGCCTTGGCAGTCAAGCTGTACCGTATGTAGCCTCATCCCCACCATTCTCACCTATTTGACTACAGTTGATGTCTCTCTGTTTTTCTTCTCCTCCCCCTTTTCAGCCTGACAGGAGTGGCTGAGTTACACTGAGGAGAGGAGAAGGGCTGAGCTGAGCTCCTGTTCAAGCCCGGGGAGAAGCGAGATGTGAGCTGCATACCAGCCGGCAGTGACAGCCAGTCGGCTCCTTTGGCTCTGTGAGGCAGTGTCTGCAGACAGTGCATTGCCCGTTCACGGCTCTTGCCCTTCAAAAGCTGCCCCGAGTGCTGTGTGCTCAGAACCTAATCCAGCATGCCAAATCAGTTTGCAGGTCACCTGACTGCTCTTGTCTCCCAAACACACTTAACCTTTTCAGTGATATCACTTAGTCTGGCGATGTTTCCTTTTTGAAATCCGTTTGCACACATATGCAGGTGTACCAACACTTCAACTCACACTTCAAGTAACGTAGGCAAACGGATGTGCGGAAGAAGAAGAAGAAGAAGAAAAATAGATCCATGAAGATAGGACCAGCTCTTAAGGAAGAGCACGCACAATGGGAGAGGTGTCAGAGGAGTAAGCACATAAACAAATGAAATAAATAAAGTAAATTGATGAAGAAGTAAGGACCCACCTTTGTGCCCTTACTATGCCGTCTTAATAGAGGTGAAGAGACGCATATTTATTTTCAAGCTAAAAATAGGTTTTAATCAAAACAATAGGACATTTTGGTCACCAGCAGTGGTTAAATGGCATTGAGTACATTTAATCTGTCCAGTGCGAAGTTTCTACAAATGCTCTATTGATTTAAGAGCAAAACTTATTTATCAGAGCATATCTGAAAAGGGGTGAAAAGAGGTGAGCCATAGAACCAGTGAAAAAGATAACAGGAAAGTAGAATGATGGCTGCATAAAAAAAAGAGAGTTGGCTGGAAAGCTGGAAAAAAGGGTCAGTGCAGCTGGGGGCACCCTGCCAGTAGAACTCTGCTCGACAGCAACATCAATGACCTAAGGTCAACAGCAGCAGCTCGAGTGCATCGGCAGCTCTCTCTCATCATTTGTCTCCTTCCTAGAATACTATACCTTTACCTCTCCTAACAACTCCTCTCGGTGTATCTCTGTCCCTGTCAGCTTGGCCAAGTATGTTTAGATGTATGATGAAAAACACATACAGATACAGATGCTCTTTTATATGCCCAAGTACCAACAATATGAAAAAGTTCAGTATTTTACTTCTACATACTCTCCCCTCAACACCACCAGTTCATTCTCTTTAGTTCCATTTGGTATGTGGAGGGTTCAGTGAAAGCTAATCTGTCAGGAGGTGGAGAGCTGGCTTCAGGCGCAGTGATGGTGGGCCCTCCAGGGTGCCTGCACTGCTTGGCTCGGTTCTCTCTTATGCTGGGAATATGGCCGGCTCAGGGAGATTTGTCTTAGTGAGGTGCAGTGATGGGATATGTGCAGCACAGTGCCGCTGATGAGGACTCAGGTGGTATAGTGTTATTTCTGCTGAGGGCTCCTCTACTTCATTACCAGCCAGAGCACAGCATCCAGAGACAGAGAGAGGAAGAGAGAGACTATAGCCCATGCGATATGAGCAAAGGGTTACGCTGGCACAGTGTGCTTACATAACATTTGCATAGTACATCAGTTGAAGTTGACGACAGTAACAGTTATGGGTTCAGTCACCCCAACAAATTTGGACTTGTGACCAGGGAGAATTAAGTTAGATAATCACTAAACCTGACCTGACCTGAGAAGTCTGCAAGGCAGGTCTTTTCAGTTAGCGTTCTCCCAATCATTTCATCCCTTTGACTAATTTTAAGCCACAATCAAAAAGCATGATCAAATTACATGAGAAAGATGACTTGGTTTAATTTCCTTTTAAATGAAAGGTACATTTTCATCCATATCTCCACGTCAGCTCGGTGAGTTACGCCGAAGGGAAGATTCATCTTAAAACAGAATTTACATATTTTATTCCTATGATCTTGGGCATGTAGGACCTTTGTTAATATGAAGAAAAAGAGACCCCCCCTCTACCCTGTAATGCAACAAAGAGAGTCTCTGGCCCCTCTCTTAGTCGTATGCAAAGTACCTTTATGAACAGTTGTACTGGACCCTGGGTGACTTTTAAGGAGTATGGTTTTATTTATTTTGTATGAAACTAGAAACCAGAGGAAAGCCACTGCTTTGGATGAAGCTCAAAATACACCATTATTCAGTTCATAATGAAACAGCTACAAGTTTACTTTACAGACAACTCTGCCTTGACTCTGTGAGACCTGGAAAGAGAAGTTCATGTTCAAAAAATATCCACTGACCTGGAACGTAGGAAAAATGATATAAATGTGCACTTTGCCTTAGGGGCAATTTTTGCTTTAGGAACAAGCCAGCCAATTGCCCTTTCTTTTGCCAACATGGCAACTCTTTCATATCCTAATTTTACAGAGTTGACTTTCACAACAAACCTGTGTAGCTAAGGTGTTTTTCTCTCGTTACATGGATGAGAAGGAGCTGCATCACCTGATAAAGCAAGTAGAAGCAATTCAACAAGTTTATGTCTGTGTTATGATACATTCCCATTCTTTATTTGCAGATATATGGCTAGGCGCATACTGCAGACCACACCAGTTTTGTTTTTCCTGAGTGGGTTTATATTGTGAGAAGGATACTACTACCTGCTGTTATTTTAGGGCTTTATCATATTTTTTATTGTGAGGCTAAGTTTGATTAACATATGCTGACTGAATTCTTGAAAAACTACAAAGTACTGCTTTTCTCCCCTTGAGGCAAGAATTGTATTGCAGGTCGTACTCTCCTTCCCCTCAGCTGTAGTTTGTCAAGTTCATGTCTCAACACTCATCATTCATTTAATGAGCTGTTAAGCTTGAAGTAGCATTAGCTTGAAGCTGACCTATCTGGCATTGTAAATTGTGTTGAAACGGCACAGTAAACATAGAAAATCTGCTATAGAAAAACATAAACATACACAAAAAACATAAAATGGCAATGTTAATCTGTTTTTGAAAGGTGTGTAAAATTTAAAGTTTAGCCTCAGAATATTTATAAAATACATATTGCCTATTTCTGATTGTTTTTCAGACATGTCTTCAAAATATTTTTTAAAGAAATGTTTTGTATGTATTGTTTTTTTCGTCCTCTTAATAAAATGTTGATATGGCACACAGAATCTGACTGCTGCCCTAAAGACCATTGTTAGAACAGACAGGAGGGGTGTAATCATTTCAGTACATTATAATAAAAATTAGATTATGTGATTGTGGTTTGGGCAGCAGGAGGAAAGTGTGGCACAGTTGAGGGCGGCTCTAGTTGAGGGCAGCAGTGTTATGTGATTGTCGAAAGGGAGGGGAGAAGAGGGTTGTCACCCCATTGGGGCCCAGAGAAGAGGTGAGGTGAACCAGGGTGGAGGACAGAGTAGTGCCCCAGGACTCTAGACGCCAAAGTGTGGGTGTCAAATGGCCCAGAGCTCCACTCTACACCAACACTTGGGCATGGTATGGCTGTGACCATGACCGACTTTGCAACCCACAGAAGGAGACAGAGACAAAGAGGGATGGGAGGGTGCTATGTGAGGAAGACAGGCAGAAAAAGAGGTAGGAACAAAGAGAACAACCTCTGTAGCACAACAGATGATGACCTTCCTTGGAAACATTCCACATTGGTGATGCCCGTGCTTTGTCCTACATGCTAAAATTAACACCTGATATTTCACTTTTAAAAAACAGTCTGAAGAGTGCACGACATGCAAAAGTTTAATGCACAACTAAGTATCTCAAAGGCCTAAATCTATTGTCCTGTGGTTCGGAAGTATTTTTAAATTTGGCTTATCATCCATGAAAATGGTAGAGAAAAGCTAGTGTTGAGTACAATGCACACTGTGTGACTCAGTTAAATGGACTACAAAGCTTCTGTTCCCTCTGAGCACTCTCTCTGCTGCCCACTGATACAGCACATTGCTTCTATGTACCTTGAAATTCCCAACCCAGCTGGGCTAAGCTCCCTTTCGTAAACCCTAGGTTTTAAGAGAAGGGGGAACTTGCCCAGGCCATCTCTAGCTAGCTAGCAGCCATCACTGTCAAGAGATAAGGTGCCGTGAATGTCTCCAACCTTCCTAATCCCAGACAGGGATGAAGAGAGCCAGAGCATGATGCTGGCTGGATGAAAAAAATCATAGCTGCTTGACACCTTTGAACTGGAAAATACAGTAGAATGGCAGTGTGGACATACCAGTAGAGATTGGGTGGATTACATCCGCATATCTCCCATTGCCACCAGTCAGTGCTAAAACTCCTCTGTCCACAATCCTCGGATCCCTCACAGAGACAGACGAGCCAAAGGTAGAGGGTTAGCAGCAAACAGGGAGATATTTGTCCTACGAGGAGCAGCAGCATTGCTGCGTTCAGGGCCTTTGAATGTTTTGATAGGGTTATAAATGCATGTGTTCGATGGCATCTGTCAGGTAAATAGTAAACTTAATGTTCATGTCCTTGCTTTTGCATCGTGCCAGTGAGCCCTCTGCTCCATGCTAAGATTGATCTTAACAGATGCCTCCTAAACTGTAAAGCTCATTACAATGCTGTTGGAAAGTGCTCTTTCAGCGCTAGCTAAGATGTGATCTCCACAAGGCTAAATTGTCCACAATGCATCATGAAATTGGATTTTTATGTATGTGGCTTTGCTTGAGCAAGTACCTCTGCCTATGTGTGAGCATCCATGTGTGTTTCTACGTGCGAGGGAAAAAAAGGACTACAAGAGACAAGAGAATGTATGGGAGTGACGACAGGAGAGAAAGGAATACAAAAAGAGAAAATGACCTCTCTAAGTCGAGGTAGTTGGACTCTTGGCACTTATCTTGTGAGACATTGAGAGGTGTCTCCTCTTTGGAAGGAATAATCCATTTAAACCCAGGTCGTATGGCTGTGATTGATGTGCAAACAGGAGCAGCACTTAATAACCTCTATCATGCTGGGTGACCTCGTGGCCCATGGTGGGCACCAGTTTGTTTATGGGTGGTACCTCCGACACACTATCCGTGCAGAAATTCTGTTGAGGCTAATGGGCCGGACTGAGGGATTGGACTGTCAGCGTAGCGTGAGCCCTCATTTTTCTTTCCCAGCGTCTAAGGTACCCCCTGTGCACCCTTGCTACACCGTACCTCCCTGCATTGGCATCATCTGTCAATGGTGACTGAGTCTCCTGGAATATGGAGGCGTGAGAGAATGTCAATTAGCATTAGCTTTCCTGACAAATCTGTTTTTCTCTCCACAAAGGCCTTGGATAATTTGTTCCTGATTCCTCTGTGTCACAATGTCAGGGTCACAGGATTTGTTTTCCTACTGCACTACAAGTTTGGAAATGGGTCAAGCACACGTGCATAAGTATAGTACACTGGGTGCACGACTATGTACACGTATGGAAAAATACGGCTATATCTATGCGTATTCTACAGGGACAAAGCGATAGAAAGAGACACACATGTAAGACATAGAGAGAGAGAAAGATCGAGAAGATGTGCCTTTCACACTAAAAAGCTTTTGTTTACATTGCTGAAATGGAAGCTGACCTTCAAGGTTATCTAAAATGTGCAGAAAATGTCAAAACTCCTGACAAGAGAGCAGGGCCCTTTTCAGAACATGGCAGTACTCAGGGGGCACAGGGAGAAGTCATAGAGAATAACATCATAGCACTGTACTATACTGTAGTTCCTTTGAAAGTCCCTCCTCTTTTTGCCCTCTGCTGTGTGACGATCTTCAGTCTTAATCAGCTGTATTGTTCTGTGGAGATGCAGTTATGGGAAGCACTAAGCTGTTTATTTATTGAACAGGCTGTTTAATCCCCCCCCCCCCCACTCCACTGCATGCTTGGCTCTGCACAGCCTATCCCTTTGATGTGAGGGGCAGCTGGTGGAGTGCTATGACGGGCTCCCATTGGCAATGCAGCACACGGCACCACAGTGAACAGCAATAAGCAGTGCCCTCATCAGCAGCTCACAATAAAAACAGTGACCACCCCCCCACCTTCCTGCACGCACTTGGGCTACCTTTGTGTTGCTACAATAGAGGTGTTTTACTCAAAAATTACACAAATACATTTTGAAAATAGACCTGTGTGTATCCATATACATTTTAAAAGCAATATTTTGGAATTTTTGTTCTTTCCATCATAGTTGGTTGAGTTAATTTACTGATGATTTGCGACAGTTTTTATCTGAGCCAAGGACTAACAAGTTTACTGAGGATCTGCAGTAGTTTTTGGGCACTAATGGGTAACTAATGAGTTTTCATAATTACTATGGGGCCACACACAAGTTTTGTGGTGGCAAAATAACAGAAAAACGGTAATGCATCATAAAACATGTTTAGATTAATGCAGAATGTGCTGTTGGAAATTCCTGCGTAAGACAGAAAATTATGAGGAGAGAAAATTAATTTTACAGAAATGACTACTGAACTTATCGTCACCGACTGCAAATTTGGAGTGAAATAACCAGCAAGGGAAGGATAGAAAGAGAGAGCGGATAGAGAATGAGAGGAAAAGAATAAGAAAGAAATTACAGTGTTAGCCCTTCTTGTCATCAACACTTCAGAAATAACCATGTTGAGATGTGTGTATAGACAGGTGGCAGAAATCAGACAATATTGCAGAGAGAGATGGTGAGAGGAAATGGTAAGGAGTTGTGCAGTAAACTCTGTGAATTGTGAACTGCAAAAGTGATGGCTGGAAAATGTTCAATATCCCAAGAGGGAAGTGTTTTTTTCCAGCACAGAGTGCATAATTAGAAACATCTAGTGATTTATAAGCACAAAGGCTCTTTTTACTACAAACACTGGGCTTCACATACAGCATAGTGTATGCTATGCTGTATATCAGGATGCTTTGCCACTTGGACTATCTAATATCCATTCAAATGCATGGAAGTTTAACTGTGCTGACTAGGAATTTGTGTATAGACCTGCAGCTGTGTGGTTTTCCAAATGCTGTTGAATAAACGGACAGCTTGTTGAACTCCTGACTAGTGCACCATAATTAGCTAATTTTAAAAAATTTTAATTCCGTGAGTGTCTCAGCTACTTCTCCAATTGCTTAGAGATCAGATCGACACCCTGGATTTTAATAATGTGGTGGATGTTTTTTGCTCAGAATCTGGTGAGGAAAGAAAAAAAATAGTTTAAGGGAAATCACTCTGTTAGTGTGTGTTTATGGCTGGTTTAATGAGCAAAGCAACAGTTTGTCAGGCTCTATAATCAGTGCCTTCTAATCAGCACCTGTATGTTGGGATGTTTAATATTTCAGTGTGCAACTTGGTGACAGCTGCCAGTTATTCATAATACAGGCAGGATAAAGGAAGATAAGTGATAGCTTCAGATAGAAATTGCCTAACTTTGTTATGACTTTTCCGAGAACAACAGATGTAAGGTAGTTAGTAATTCACGTGTGCAGTGGCTTTTTAATGTATATTTATAAATTATTGTATTTTTTACATTCTGCATACAGAGTTAACAAATGAGTAAAAGTTACCCTATATACATAACAGAAATGTAATATAATGAATATTTACACATAATACACATTTCTGGCATAAGTATAATTTCATATATGCTACCAGTACTGAGGTTTAGCAGTGTGTGTTCCATCTGAACATTCATAGTCTTGGAATTTGTGATTAGTCAATAGCCTCTCTTTGAGGTGAAAGCATTGTTTAACTTCCTTGTTGTCGGAAGGAGGGTGCATGATTGCATTTCCAAATTATGTTTATTAGTTTCTCGAACCAATACATTACGTTCTGCGGTAGAACACTTGTAGATATAAGCAAGGCACTTTTTTCAGCATTGTTAAGACATTTGTGGCTGAAAATCACAACAAACCACGGGTCAGGTGTTAATCTGCCACCTATTTTCACCTATTTTTTATAAACTGACTGCAGTTTTGTTTCTCGCTGGGCTGTGACTGGCTAGCTGCATCGCAGAAGTAAGGTATGGTACTTTATTCCAGCCAGCGGGAGCAATGCAACTCACAGAGGCAAAGCTGCATTCCATGCGTGGTATTTGTAAAAATCAAAAGAAAACACTTGCAGTTTGCAACTCAGCTGCAAATGTCAAACAGCCCAGCGCCTGATTTAATTAGCAGCCGTGCATTTAAATAGCTCAACTCTAGCTGTGCTCATTTATACTATCAGTGTTGGAAAGTACCCAGTTAAGACGAAAACATGCAGCAATGAAAAATTTTGCAGCCATAACACTAATTTGCATTAGGTTTAGTAAATTAATCCCTAGGTATTACATTTTTTTCAAAGGTTGCCTACTCTGTAAAGAACAAAACCTCAACTGTTTCACTAGTGAAGGATATCATAAAATTTGGTTTCTGCTATGACGTACTGTGCTAAAATTATCTGCAGCAAAATTTAGCTCAGAAAAATACACACGGTGGACAAAACAAAAGAAACACACTATAATGGTATGAACTGTCAGACATGAAAAAAGGATTAGGGTCAACTTTTGGCTCCAGAAGCTTCAAACCTCTTTGGTTGTCTGTCCTTTCTGTCCTGTTTACATCATCCATTCTGAAGGAAAGACTCCATTTCTTTCGTAAAGGTTTAATATTAAGTTCTGGTCAATAGGGAGGCCATGGAAGGGTTATGAAATCCCTCTGCAGTTTAAGAAAGCTATTTTGAATTTGTTTTTACATTGTCCACAGGGGCATTATCATCTTTGCAAATGTACATGGGGATATCCTGGGGGGAACACTGCTTGCGCCATAGGGAGCACCTGGTCTTGTACAATGGTCTTAATTTTCTTGATTGTTACATGTACACAGAGAGTGATCAGGGCACCTAACAGCTCTAATGAGATGACTGCCCAAACCATTACAGATCTCTGGTCGTCTTTGACAGTTACTGGCTTACATTGGCCTTTGTTTTAACAATGGCAAAAGCACAAGGGTAAACAAAATAGGCATCTTGGTAATTTGAAACCATTCATAAGTTTACCAGAGTTGTGACTATGTTTATGGGACCACACTGCTGCTGACCTGTTGTCAGTGAGAGTCAATGGAAATTAGCATGTTAATTAATCCTTACAAATTTGGCACCCACTGTAATTATTAAAGCTTGAATGCAAATTCAATGGATGATATATATTCTATGTACAGTGCTCTATGTCAGAGTGGTAAAAAAATAATTATTTCTTCTCAGCAGAGGCAATTCCTATTTTCTATACAATCCAGTGGTTTTCCTGCTTCTCACATCTTTTGCCATCAAACCTTCAAAGCCTGTTTATATCCGCAAGTCTGACATGTTTTCAATGTGACTTTGTTTGAGTGTAATGAGCACAGCAGCTCTTGGCCAGCGATGCCTTGCTGCATATTAGGCCTGGTCCCACAAGGGAGCACAAGCTCTGTTCAGGGTCTACATTTTGCTCACCTAATACTAGGTTGTGTTTTTGTGCACCATGGTGAAAGGTTAACTTGTTGGTATGTTTCTCCATATTGTACTCTTCTTCAAAGTCAAAACCTTGTATGTAAAGTAGTTACATTATTTTGTGCACCTCCTTCCCTTGATGCAGAATTTTAAGCATACAGCCCCTGAAATGGGATTTGCAACATGAGGCATGTATCCGGTGATAATGTGTACAGACCATAAAAAATGTATTTACAGTGAAAAGCAAAAAATACAAGAATAAATTAAATTAAATAAAACAGAAGAGTTTAAGCTTACCATAGATGCCTGTGGATATACAAGGGAAGGCCTGTGCAAAAATAAAGACAGAGATAACAGTCAAAGCATGATCACAAGTAAAACGTGACAACACAGTAGTAAGTTCTATCAGTCTAATTAAGAAGTCATGTTTGCTGGGAAGCACACATTACTGCTTTTTTGTCAGTCTGTTATTTAATTTTCTTTCACTGTAAAACACACTCCACTTATGATTTTTATTTAACAAAATACAATAAAAAAAATATAATAAAATCCACAGCAGAAAAATTCAAACATAAACAACTGAAAGTAAATATGGCATTATTGCATGCACCTGCATTCAACTATAGCCATTGTCGGAGACCTGCTCTTCCACGTTGTATATGTTTGTTGTTTACCTCTACTGCTTCCGTTGTTAATTCCCGAGAGGAGCAATTGACAGTAACATCTGCCCAAATCACTGCATTGCTAAAGCACCAATGTACAGTAAACCATACTCCAGCAATCATGCACAATACAAAGCAAAAAACACACACTTAGACTGTGTACTTTTCTGCTGACTTCCAAAAACAGACACATTAAATCCATCCTAGACTTGAACACCCCTATTTACACACACATTAGATGGATTATCACAATCACACTGCTGTGTTAAGGAGGCTGCCGGACAAAATTCTATCATGTACTGTTGCCCCAATGAACGGCCTATTAGTACTTGATGCTCATACTCGATGTCATTAACAGTCATAGTTTGCATATGTTGCCTGAGGGAACAGTGGATCAGACTCATGTGAATTCATAGGTACACACAGAGCTTGCTGCTTAAAATATCCAGCACGTGAATATCCAAATTAAGTCGATTGATCCTGTCTGTCGCCTACAGCCCAAACTTACACGCAGACCCTCTCATCCTCCGATGTTTACGGAACTTACACAAAGGCTGAGGCTACTCCACTCATCAATTTTTGTTTCAGCTTACAGATACATGTCTTTAATTGAATAAATTTTGATGGATAAACTAATTTCGTTCTGTGTAGAGTTGATGCAAACTGCCAACAGTGACTCTCCTCTGTCTCAACAGGAACAAGCACATCACAGCAGGGGGCTTTTCAGTGCATTTCATTAAACTGATGAGAAAACTAAACACAAAATCACAGAGTCATTGCTGCCACAGTTGGATCAATAGCAAGAATCAATAATGTCCTACCAGCACTAAAGCGCAGGGACACACATACTCAAAAGCAGACATGCAGATCATCAGAATGAATATTATAAATATTTTCATGAGCTAGAGAGCAAAAACCTACATGTGGCTTCTTTTCCAAAAAGATTATAAAAAGTAACCACCTTGTAGTAGTTCTTGCTTTGTAGCACTTTGCAGAAGACATATTATTCAAAGCTGGCTTTATAGCTGAAAATAGTTTCATTATTTCTTACTTCTATGAGCAAATATATTATGATACATAAGCCTTGCTGTAAGATTCCCTAATTCACATTCATCTTTTTAACTATATTAATTTACTGTAAGAGAATGGATTTTTTCAAAAGGTCCCATTTGTCCTCAAAAGCAGCTAAATATGTGCTTTAGTTCCTGCATTCATCAAAAGGCGTGGCCACAAAATTAATATAATAAGACGACAATTAAAAAAAAAAAAAAGGAAAACATTTCCTGTGGCAGCTCACAACCGGATGAATACACAACAACAAAACACTAGAGATCCATCAAAGAATAACACCCATATGTCAGATTCTCACAGTGCCAAAACTAAGCTTAACAGTTTGTTTTGCCACACACTGACCCTGTCAAGATGTATTTAGAAACATGCTGGTGCTAGCAGCTGTGCCAAGATCACTTCATTTTAGAATTGAAAACAACAAAGAGAAATACATGTCACCTCATATAATTATACAAACAAGCAGTCAGGGATCTAATCATGTGTGGCTCTAATCTTTTCAGCTGACAGAAACATAATTCACAGTATTAAGAAATGAAATAATTAACTGATTGGAAACTGATAAAATGTGTAGACTTTTTTCTCTGAAGCATCACAACCTATGACACCCGCTTTTTGGTTGGTTTGTCCTTGCTTTAAGTGAAGAGGAATGAGTCTCTATTTGTATTCTTATTTACCAGTTTTCAGGTTCCGCCTGTCAAGGTGAATCTTTCTTCTGTGGGATGATTTAAATCTTTTACAGAAGCTCTGACCTTTCCAGATGACTGTCTGGGTCTGACATAAACCACAGATGATGAAGCGTGGAAAGCATGACCATTTTTAGTCCTGTGCAAAGCTCTGCCCAAGGCACATACAGAGGCCTATTGAGATTGAGTAAACAAAATGGTCAAATATCCAAAACAGACCAATAATATCAGAAATTATAACTGTGAAAATTTGATGTTAGATATAAACAAATTTGGATTTAAAACCCCAAAGGATGTCTAAACACCTGCAGAAATAAAATGCAGTGCTTCATACAGGTGTACTTATAATCCATGGACTCATTAGCAGCAACTTGGCATTTAGATCATTGAAAATCTTGATACTTTTAGGTACTCTCTAAATGATCCAAGTTCTACGTTTGGCAACAGTCAATACAAATAGGAATCTATCTTTTCTTCAGCAGGAAGAATCTATTTAAAGCTGTGTTATAATAAGGAGAAAGTAAAATGAATTTAATCTTCAGACAAGATGAGCATTATTTCCTTTCATTGCCCCCAGCCAGTCTCAGCTGCCAAACTGATCCTGAGCCAGAAGCCTTGTTATCGTTATCCTCTCTCAGCTGAAAGGCCATGATGTCAGTCCCTTCAACTGGAACTTCTGCTCTGACTACAACTAAACCGTAACACATCACAAGCTATGGCAAAACCATACTATCAGCATAATCAATTAAAATTTTTTTTCTTAGTTCCCTGGCTGATCCATCAAGGAGTATCGAGCTTTCTGGTGTGAAAATGCAACAGGAAACCACTCAACGGGATGCTTTAAAGATCTGACATCTTTGTGGCACATGCAGATGTTTAAAGGACAGTTACTACCAACAGCAAAGAGAAGTATACAGTATATCCAATAAAAATGTAAAGCCAGGAGAGCATCTTGGCAGACACATCTCCTTTTCATCCATAAATCCGGTACAAAGCAACCAATAATTTACAACAAACTGTGCACAAATTATAAACCTTACTGCTAATCAATATCTGTGAATATCAACATGCTCAATATTATTCATAAGCATCAAGTTTTGTTTAATCATTAGGAACTTTAGATGTTAAATATGAAACTTCCCTAATGTAAAGGTGAGCATGGTAAGAGAACTACAGTATTTGTTTACTGCAGTAGTACCTGCTTTAGTACCGCAATTATTCACATACAGAGTGGATGAGTACTGATGGTCAGTCCCACTGGAACTGTCTATTATCAAACAGAGCAGTGGCTCTTTCAGAGACAGAAAACAAATGAATGCTAGTGTCCTGTAATTTGTGAGAACAGCATGTGAGCCAGAAATATTCCCAGTGAATACAATAAAACAGCTACAGAAGATTTCAAAACTAGCCATAGCATATAACACTGCCTAGTAAAGCATAGCCTGTTTTCTTGTTCTTTCCCATCACCACTGGGCCACCGTAGAAGCTATTTTGATAGTTGTTAGCGTGTATACTTGTACGTCGGCTTACATTGTATCAGGTCTAGTGTTAATTAGGACAGTCAGCTGTATATATGCAGGCATGACCTATGATTCCTAGTTTAGGTTATTACTTCTATCTCTGGCTGCTCATTAGAAGTGAGTCAGCATGTCCGCCTGGCATGCGGTTGTGCCTGACATGTTGGCTTGTTGCTGATTTTCTTTGCTTAGGGAGTGCTCAGAAATTGGTCACCAGGGAAATTATTCTGTTGCTGGAGCTCCTCCCTAATCTATCACATAGCTTTAAAGTGGAGCACCTTTCCTCTCAGCATCTCTGTGCACTTATTCAGCTCAGAGTATACTAAATACAGCACAGAGTGGCACCAGTGTTTATGGTTGGAAAACTGTTCTTGTTACTGTTACATTAATCCTCCTTTTTAATGAATATGATGTGACCAATCCATATGCATTTACAATAATATTTAAATATAGAATTGGTTTTAATTTTTTAAAAACTTGACAGCTTATTAAAACAATGATTTATTTACTTCAAAGTATGACCAGAGTTATGCAAAGACAGTCCTCATACAACTAATTCACTGTTATTCCACTGAGAGCATGATATCCTGCAGCTTTCAGTCATTTGTTAAGCAGCAGGAAATGACACAGTAAAGATGGCTCAACCTGTGACAAAATGCGGCTCTCCTGCTGTAGCTGTCACCTTCCTATGATGCAGCCACTACAGCGTAGCCATGAGCAGTCAGGTAAAGGTAAGAAAACCATGCATGGGCACAGTGACTGCAGGATTCTGCTGGGGGAGCACCTCGTCTCGGGTGGCTGAGTAAATAGCATTGGACCTGGGGTGCTGCTCCTGTAGCTTGAAGCTTCCTAGCCTGTTTGCAGATAGAAGCTATGCTTATAAATCACAGCAGCCAGGGGAGACCTTGTGCAAATGCGACAAGAAGTATGTTATTATTCACCACTGTTGCCACAGTGTGGGCTTACATCAGAGTATCAGAACATGAATCCAAGACAATCCTCTTTGTTGACTGCTGTAATTCTTTAAGCATGTAGGTCATGCCTGGTCTCTCTATCTGAATCCGCTACCTGCTGCTGCTGCTGAGAAGAGCATGTCATGCAGATCAGGATATTCAAATATGACACGTTAACACCCTTTTATTCTGCATAATGCCACACTCCATATTCTAATGTGAGCGCTGATAGTTTGAGTGTCATTATGCTAAATGGAGGATGGAGAAATGCAGAGGGTGAGAAACCTGGAACCTAATGGCCCGAGTCCCACCACCCGTTTTTATATCTGCTGTGATGAAGTGTAACTATTATCACAAAATTATCTGAGTGTCCATTAAGGACTCAACAGCACTGGCTGTGTACATGCAGGGAGTAACTTGTTGGCCATGACACTCTGGAAAACAGCTTATTTCATTTATGCTGTTTGCATACACCTTTGCTACTCTATGATGGAGAATTCTTGTTGTTATGAATAAATCAGAATAGAACATTCCTGTCCTCCTCTTGGTTCTTGTCTTAAATAAAGTATGAAAATGTGCTGCCACCAAGTAAATCCTTTCCCTAAGCAACAGTCGGTAACATCGAATAGAAGGGAGAGAAATGACAATCCAGACTATAGAAATTGTACATAGTGCTTACCACAATGTTTTTGTTGACATCAACAAGTTTCTATTGTGCTGTGTGAGTGCGCGTCTGTAGCAGCAATGAAAACAAACTGTGGAAGGGGTAAGACATTCCCATCTCACAGTAAAATATTTAATATTTTAAGATGCCAGTCATGTGAGGCTTACTGGGTTACTCTAATCCAAATATAATGTAAAAATGTGTAATTTTAAAAAGAAAGTATTATCAGAATTCTCCATGCATGTAAAACAACTTAGTGATATGCTGACAATGTGCACAACTTGACAAATAATAAGAGACATTTTTAATTAAAAAAAATGATGGATGTTTTAAAATGAAGTGGTCTGTAGTGTTTGTTTGTTTTTTGCTGATCCGTCATCCCAGATTTTGTCATCCTTGTTTTTACAGTATAATGTTAAAAACTATAGGTTATTTGGTCAAGCAGTCAGTAGGACTGTAGATATAAGAAAGGTCTCCATAAATGGCTCAAAGGTTCACAGGAGAGCCTTTAAGCACTTGTCACCTGTACTGCACAGTGGGACAATCCTGAGCCCTTGCTGATTTATCATAAATGCAGATTTGTGAGTCCACAAGGGCATGCATTGGGACTGGACCAAAGACAGACACAGTACTGTAGATGGACACAGTTAACTCTGTGTAGATATAATGAAGCTCTGGGTGCTTTATGAATGCCTTCATTGCAATTCCACAGTACTGATTCCATCTGTGCATGCAATGGATGCAGTGCTGTAATGGAAAAAAGTCAGCTATGGGCTGAGGTGAGTGGGCAGAAAAAAGGTGTAAATGCTGCAGCCTGTGGATAGGGCAGAGCAGTGGAGCAAATACAAGCAGATACTGAACTGATGGCTGCTTGATTCATTGGTCCATGACCGGCTGCATGGTTGATCAAGCACAGTTCACCCTGAAGCCCTAAGCTATAGTGCACAGGTAAACTAAGAAGCTTTTTTGAATACAATATGGTCATTTCATTGGGAACTAGCATGCAACTTAAAAACTTTAAAGCTACTTTAAAGCTACAACATACTAACGTATAGTGCTAAAATATAGGTCTTGGTATTCTACCAACTCATTGAATGCATGAAATCATCTAAAACCCTTCTCCTTTATTATTCATATCACCATGAGTTTCAACAGAGGTCCACTGGTGACACTGATTCCCTCAGTGTTAAAGAGGGAACATTTAGACCAGGATGAAAATGATAGTACTCTGAACTGAGGGCACATACAACCAGATGTCTGCTCATATTTATGTATGAGGGCTCCTGCTCAATATCAGTTGAAATTATATCACTGACCACTGAGCAACAGAGAAACAAAGACAAAAGAAAGAAATTCACATTGGTGAGACAAACTGACTGACCTCTACATAACCCGCACATGATTGACAAAATTCAAATGAGTAGGCGAGGAACATGTCAGGTAAACTCAATACTAAACTGTATTCCTGCTACTCAACCACAGGACGACTTCTAGTCAGATATTTTCTGTTTTTTATAATATAACTTATTGATTAGATTAGCATGCTTGTGGTAGGTGAAACCAAGACTGTTCTGTAGGGCTGATCTGAAAGGCTTTGGAGTGGAGAGAGGCTCAGACCTGTAGTTTTGTTGTCTGATCAGGAATCATCGTGAAATACAGTACATTCTCATATGTGAATGGAGCCTTTACTTATCTCAGCTGAGGGGAGAACCAGGACTTTATTTGAGACAGGTTGTTATTAGACATAGACCTCTATGTCTAAGCTAGCCTTCCTGTTCCTGTTTGCTTTGGAAATTAGCTGTTATTGCAAGCATTTATTAACCATGAACAATATTTCTGTTAAAATACAAAAAAATGGAAAGTGAGCCACTATAGTGCAGGTAATTTCGTTTTTTCCCTTTACTGGTTACCAAACTTTATTTGTTCCTAGAGGATACAGCCTAAAGTATTATTTGAATACCAGCTTTTATTTGACATTTTATGGTATCTAACATCCGCTTCCTTTAAGGCCTTGAACTTTACTTTGATTAAGATCCTAACCCTGACATGATTATAATGGTCCTATGATGTTTTTATTGTATTTATCACAAGAGCCATGACATTATAAACTGTATGAGGCATTTTGATTGAATCCCAAGATGGAAATAAAGAAAGCAGCAAATGAAGGAAAACTGTATTTGTTGTAATTCTGAGCAAAATGTTTGATTTGAATATTTGAACCTCAACACTCAGCCGTGTAGAAGAAATCATTCAATATGCCTCTAAAGCCTGTGATTATTCCAATGAGAGCTTAAGAAATGTAGAGCATGTGTGCATAGTGTGTAGCATTAGAAGTCATTTGCATTTTCGAGGCCTAAATTACAGGTGCACATAAAAAAATGATCAAAGGAGGGAATAGGAGGATTCTGTGTGAATCTATTAAACTGCTGTTTTACAAAGTAACTCAAAGTGAGAAAGCCTCTGAAATGCTGAAGATAAAATGGAGCAAAAGACACAAGACAAGCCATATATCCCTCTATGGAAGGTAAAACCAGGTCATATATGGATTCTTAAGTATCCAAACCCCATGTCAAACTGTCTCTGTAGAGATTAGCAGCATATGGAGCTGGGAAATTAGAATTATCAGTAATCCTAAAATATAGCTCATGATTTGTACCACAAGAGCACAAGATTCCCAAGTGGTTGATCTAAATGAAAGTAAAATAATAATTATATAGCATTTTTCATGAGACATTACTTTAATTTCCATTCATGAATCAACTTCAACAGCACATTCAGTCAGAGAAAGGAAAAAAGGGGGTTCTGGTCTTGCAATGTGAAAGCCAGCCTATGGTACCCTTCCAATGCAAGGCTACTAATTAAACATTTTTTTTCCTTTCAAGGCTTCCTTCAACATTTCAAAAGCAACATATCAAAGTGGCTTCAAAGTCCAAACTGCACTCTGACTTTTGAGGTGACAGAACAGCATACATATGAGGACAAGTGACTTGCTGCATAGTCCCTGTCTTTGTGGCAGGGCCAAAGCGAGACAAAATCTCGTCTGCTACAAATTGCAATCTAAGGACTGCCACTGAACAACTTCAAAAATAAAGGCCTGGCCATACTAAGGCTGTATTCAGTGACAAAAGCCTTGCTAGTAATCCGACCAATGTGGTTTAAACTGAGCTACTAAGCAACCACCAATGCTGTCTAAAGACAGCACGGATGATTGATGATTTAAAGCAACCTTTATTTTGTTGCCCTGCATTATTTATAGCATAAAAGGTTTATTGATGAGTGTGGTTAGAGGTATGCTAATATTTCAGTAGTACCTGTAGTGGGCTGAGACATATTGTGCAGAGCTGTTACTGTGGAGTCAAGGTAAAACAGAAAAAGGGCACTAGCATGTGGCCAGCAGAATGGAAGGAATTACTATTGTTGATGTGAAAATTGATATTATTCTTAGCCGGAGTCCCATGGTCACCGAAGGGTATTCCTCACTGACATCAGGACGTTGAATATGAATACTGAAATCCCAATGGATATCGACACCCTACAGCCTCCAGGCCATTCCCACAGTTACAGCTGTGTACAGCCTTCAAAGGGTGACTGATTGTGCAGTGACATATTTTGTTAGCACAACAGATATAGTAATAAGATACGTGTGATTATATAACATGTAACTCAGTAATTATACAAAGTTGCTAACTTAACATTAGACTTCATAATTTATTTTTGTTGGAATTTTTTATTTAGTGTCTAATCATATAAAATGTTAAAGCTAAGTAAAATATTACCCAGATGAATATAGAGGGGAGATCTGCTCATCATAAGTCATATGATGAATCATAAGGGATGATAAAATTGGCCATAACCACATTTCCCAAAGCACTACATAGAAAATAAAAACTAACATTCGTTAAGAGCCCCAACCTCATTAACTGCACATCGAATTGAGCGCTCTGTGCTGGTGCAGCACTGACCCCTTGGAAGCATGGTAAGTACATAATTATTATTGAATCATAGGGACACATTTTCCAATTAGAACAGTGAATGTTTGTCTTTTTCCTGTATACTGTAAGGCAACAGATACATTATAGCATTGGGCAAGTCTTTTTCTTCGGATTTCTTCATCGGCCTTGTGCTTTAGGAATAATTACTCCAGGACTTGAAGCCTGGGATGTTTTTGTCAGCTGGGAATTTAATGGACTTAATGAACTCTCTTTGTTAACGGAAGCTCAGGGTGCTCCGTGATTGCCTTCATCGCACTCAGTTCCACAACACTGATGATAGCTCATCCCATTTACACAACTACAGTAATAAAATAGACAGTGTGAACTCCTGCGATGCAGTGTTGTGGGGGGAATAAAAGGCAGGCTGCTGCATGTTTGTGAGGAAAGGTAGACTGGGGTGTGATGAATGGGCATGAGAAAAAATGGTATAACTAGGCAGACAGATACTGAGAATCCAGGATAACTGGAAGGATTTTTTTTAACTTCTGACGGAGGTTAGCTATATTCCTCTGCTGCCAGTTTTTGTGCTTGGGTAGGCTAACACGTGACTGATCTATCTCTATACTGAAGGTGCAGAGAAGACATTGATATTGATCTTCTTATGTAATGCTCAGTAGGTCAGCAAATAATCCCCAAATGTTTAAATATGCCTTTAAGTTTTGAGTAAATCATTGCATAGATTATAATGTATTAAACTATACAAGGACTTGGATTTCAAAGTTCAGCACAAAAATAACAGTAATACAGCCATATGTATAAAATCTATATTAACACTAGGACACGATCACATAATTGATGTCAAAATTCAGTAGCTTATTTGAGACATATTTGCTAAAATGTAGGTATATTTCAGTATTGCACATCACATACATATGCAGTTAAAGAATCCACATGTATACAAGAGCTTTGGTTCAGAGAAGGAAACCTGTTTATCCATGTAGTCCGTGGGCAGACTAGGCCCCAGCAGTGCACTTTCACTTTAAAGCTTCCCACAACATGAAGCCATAAATCTGCGCTTGCCCAGAGGTAAGAGCAACCAACACTAATTAACAGTAGTGCAATGAGAGGTTAAGGCCTGTGTCGTATTAGCATGAAAAAACACTATTTTTTCAATTTACAGTATACAGTATACTGGTCTGGTGCACTTTAAGTAATAAAGATTTAAGCTTGCAGTACACCACGGGCATGAGTACAAATACATTTACTGTACGCATAATAATTCATGTTTCCAGCCTCAGTTTATTCCAGCTCTATGAACATAAGGGCTTTCAAATGAGATGACTAAATTGTTTTCATATAACTGACACTATAGATCAGTGCCTCAGGGAATGTCCACAAAGCAAGAATCGTTGATCCAAAGTAAAGCTCAATCTAGGCACACTGCACCAAATCGGTTTTCAATGAATATGTCTACCCTTAAAAGGACTTTGGTCCAAGGACATAGTAAGCTCTGAGCAGGTCAGCTCCCCCCCTGTGCAAACCTCTGGGCCATTCTCTCACACTTTGATCTGAGGTCTGATGTTGGTGTGGCAGGCAAAGACTCAGGGGTGGAAGGATTAGGGATAGGAGGGACACAGATTGAGAGCTTCCTTTATATTCCTCTTATCCTCATTTTGGGCATAACGGCAGACAGCATGCAAACCAATGGCTTCTCTAAGGTGTTTTTTTTTTGGCTGTAAAATCCTCAACTCTTAAAAAGAGAGATCAAAGGCGAAGCAGGCTCGTTGATAACTGTATAATGGCTCACTTTGAGAGAACGGGCCTTTTGCTAAGATGGGCGCGTGGTTCAAACTGGAAGCTATTAGTCATGCTGTCGGCTCATTTCCATATGTGTTTTATTGTCTCATGGGCAAAGGCTACTGCACCTACTCATTTATTGCACTCACGTTAGATCTTATGATATTCATACCTACGGCAAAAACAAAGGGCCTTGTATATCTCTTTGTCACCTTTCAAGAGCCTTTTCATATGGAGACAATGTGAAAGCACTTTTCAGTTTTGTGCGTCTTTCTTTGATGAGCTTTTAGCTTTGCTTGTCTAGAACCATATGCAGCTACTTAAAAGCACAGTATTAATTAAGCTAATCATCAAAATTAAATACAAACTGTTTGAAATGCCTGATTAGCTACTGTTGTGGAATTTTAATGTACATATGGCAGTGGCTACCTAGCTGTTAGCCCTGTGGGCTATGCTTTTAATTAATCCATGTTACCTTTGGCTTAGCTAGAGTTGTGATGTAAATGTAAGCAATTTATATCTGTCATAGCACCATATCATATTAGCCATAGTACAGTGTTGTCACTGTGTGCTTAGAGTGTTATCAAAATATAAAGTCAATAATGTCTTACAATAACAGATTACCATGGAGGTTTACTTTAGGTTTTCTGCAAAATTACATAGAATTTATAACTTGATGACTGATATTACTGTTTAACTGTACTCTAAAACTGTCTATCAAGAGACAAAAAATTTCATTGGTCTGGTATGTATATTGAAATTTCTGGGACAACAACATCACCCTGTCCCCCACCTGCTCTTAATCCGCCCTATTTGAGAATCAGGAGGACGCAGACTCCCGGTGGTCACCGGATGTAAACACTGCATGAAGGTAATTACAATGGGAAAAGCTGCAGCCAGGATGCCCTAGGAGACCTAATCTTATCCCCTGTTGCCACATCTTCACTCATCTGAAAATGTACACACACCAAGCCCAGTGGCAGCCATCTGAACCTCATGGTCTCTTCTTGCCAAGCTCAAGGGGAGAGTACATAATACATCTGCCTTGTCACGTTGCAAGGTTCCTTTATTCATGGCAAGAAAAGGGATATGGGAGATCAACAGATGTGAAAGTGTTTGTAGGACTGCTCCCCAAGGCTTGTTGCCATCTTCAAGTAGTCCTTCCACTTTTACATTGCAGTGCAGGATATGGATATAAAGTATGAAGCTGTAAAAGTAGTGTTTTGAAACATTGGGGCGTTAGAGGATTTATTGAGTGTAAAAGCCCTCTGAAGGATTGCCTGTTCAAAGTATCCACCTTGAAATCCCAAAGGAGATTTATTTCACCAAGCGTCCATGCCTAATCAAAATCTCCCCTCAGACACTTGCTGGATACAAGTTAGACTCCTTTGTACAGGGAGGGTGGTACAGAGAAAACATACTGATACACTCAGACACATTCTGCATTGAAAATGCACACAGATATATGAAGAAGTAAGTGTCTGCTGTGTGAGTGCGTGAGGCTGTGGTCATCATTAAGGTGCTTAATAGACCGTGTCGCCTGTAAGACCTGACAGGCAAGCTGGGCATAGTGGAGTATCCAGAGAGGGGGTCACCTTCATGTAGGGAGAGCTCTGTCACAGTGGGGCCTTTAAGAAAGCCACTATGCCACTCTGACCTGGTGCAGACTATACATGTCTATGGTCAACCAGGCGGAACAACAAATCCCCCACCTCCTCTAGACTTCAACAAAAAACAAAAAGAAACCGACTCAGAGAGAGAATTAAGGGACCAAATGGTACTTCCAAGCTGCTTGGTGAGGTGGATGATCTAGCTGCAAAACAGTCATTATTATTAGAAATATGAAGGCTCACAGTTACTTGAACACCTTTATATTTTTATGATTTCTACATGTAACTATCTACTTCAAAAAAAACAAAAAACAAAAAACAGAAGCAGTAACTAAAGACTGAGAAATTGGGGGTATCACCAAAACATACAGATGCTGTCGTTTTAATCTTTTACCTTTACTCTTTTCCTTAAACACTGTTAATATGCAAAACAAGGCAGATATAACAACAAGAGCAGTGTGGAGCCTGCCTGCTGCTAACTGTGTATATGAGATTTTAGTTAAATGTAGTCAAATCCCAGAGCTGCATTGAAAAGTGGTGCTATCTTGGTCTGAGCACAGGTGCAACTCTAAATGAGCAAGAGTGAGGAGGGACCCAGAGCCTACCAACATCCCAGACGAAAGAGAAGGGACACGACACTCAAGGTCATCGTGAATTGCAGCAGCAGTGGCACTGCAGATTGATTGGGAGTACAGGGAGCAGCTGGCTGAGAAGAAACAGGAAGGTGACTGAGAGAATCACCAAGTGGCTCCTGTGAATTATGACACCGTCCATCCAGCTCTTTCTATCTCCTATACAGACTATGTCATGTGCTGTTTCCATGCTAGGTAATATCTAACTATAGAGTATACCAGTTGGTCAGAAGCTCAAGTTGTTGCTGTGGTTTGATTTGAACTATATGGGTAACTTTTTCACAAATGGCCAGAGGATAATATAGCTAATTACAGCTTTCTAAATGTGGAGTTCATCATGAATATTGATAAAGCATTAATTAGTTACTAAAACTGGAAAACCATTTTCTCTGCACCAAATACATCACGTGTTTTGGAGCAAAAATGTACTGCATCACTTTATAGGAGAGAGGATTCATATTCCACTGCAATAAATAATATAACCAAACAATTCTGTCATTAAGGAAATATTTTTTTTTGGAAAAAAGAGAAAACACTTGAACAGGCTATGGTATGTTTTTGTATAGCATCCCTTTATCAATAATATAATACAAGCACAAAACAACTTAGACAGGCCTGATTTATATTTAGTGTGGATCATGTTGACGCTTGGGTAAGAGACCATCATGTAGGTCATCATCAATGTGCCAACACATACACACTGCCTTATGACTTAGCCTCCTTCTAGAAAAACCAAGGACTCTTGCAGGATGAGGCTCAATAAGTTAGGACGGGGGGGCGCAATAAGTCCTTGTGTTGGGAATCTGGAGCCTCGATGGCCTTGATTAAGCCAAAGTGTTCTGATGTGTACACTTATCCCAAATCACTTCTCTCTAATTTCATAATAGAGCCTCTTCACTGCATCACTGAATGGGAACTACTGTAGTGCGCTTGTTCTTTTTAATTGCTCAATGACTTTGCTGTGCTGAGTCCAGATAAAAAAAGAAAACTTCCTGTAAGGGAGATTATCAGATGAAGTGCTTTCTCAATATCCAAATTGATTGGTGTCCTCTGGCATTGCTCCAAGGAGTTTAATTCCCTCCAGATCAAAAAGCACATTCCACATATGTCCAGCTATGTGGTGTAATTACTGTACACATACACATACAAAAACACACTTAAACACATACACATACACAAGCATAATTGGGCTATTATGCAAATTTGCAATTCAGACACACATTGGTCTTTTACACCTGATAGATTACATCTTCTCAAACATTTGCTTTTGGCTTTCTACTAGACATATCTTAAAATGATTTTATACACACTTGTTTTGTTCGATGTTCTCCATCTCACACTCTTTGCTCTCCTGTGAGTGGGCTGCGACCTTAAGAATAAAAACCCCAAGATTTTATTCCATGCATATTGTCATTACCAGGGGTTTATGGATGTGACATTAGATATTAAACTGAGTGAGATTTGGAGGTTATCTGGCATTCCAAGCTGTGTGTGAAAAGTCAAAGCATGAAACAGGATTCACCCCTGTGTTCGCTCTGGCAGGCACTTCATTCAGCATATGGCATGGTGACTAAATCTTTAGGCTTTCTAGATTCATCTGTATGTGAAATGAAAAAGGTAGATATAGGTAGAGTAATAGCTGATTTAAATTGAAATCTGTTCTATGGTCCTGACAGTTGTGGCATCATTCATAAAAGGAGAGTGTGACATTTACGATATTGAGGTCACTGGTTGACAATGAAAGAAATGTTTAATCTGCTAAATTACCCCATGAAATGATTACTTCAGTAGGCCTACTTCATAATGATTCATTGCTAACATGCTATATAATTTTTAATTAACTTGGAACAGGAGAGAATGTGCAAGGTGGGAGTTTAACTCAAGGACTATCTGCACATCCAAAATCAGGTGTCCATTACTCAGCTATTAAATAATAACAAAATACATACCCACAGAGAAATGGCCTGTTTCTTGCACACTGCACATCATCCAGGTAAATGCCAGGCATAGGGTCAACAACAAGGCAAGATTTTTTTTCGACAATAATAATAACCAGTAAAATAATCTTGGTAAGTAAATTTGAATTCTCAGTCTCAACACAAATGTCACTGCCAGTACATGGGCCAGAAAGAAGTATGTTACGCTTCCGTGGCAATCTCCAATATAAAAGCAAGACAGTTCTGCAGTATTAGAGCTAATATACTGTATCTCTCACATAAACCTTTGCAAGGTGCTGCATTGGCTCCTGAATTGCTGAGTAGGCCTAGATTGAGCCAGTTTAAAATTGTGAGTCAATCAGATCAGGCCAGGCACAGTGTGTCAGCCCTCGTCAGCTGTGACCTTGGGAGATAATAATGGAACTAAAGTGGGTGTATGTGTGGGGTAATAGCACCGTGATTAAAGAATTATGTAGGAGAGCATAAACACTGGTGTGTCTGCCAATGCACACAATCGTTCACCTGAGCCTGCAGGAAGACTGCTGTGGTTTTGATAACAAAATAATGAGGCGGAAAGGTTTGTAACTTGTGTACAGTTGTGTGTACAACTTAAGAATTGTACACACAAATGTACACACTTAAGAACTGATGTCTTAAGACTTTTGCATTGAGTCTCATGGCTGGATGAGTCTCATATATATGTCGTCAAAGCAACCAATGCTGATCAGAAATATGTGCCAAGCAGATGGGGACAATTATAAATATTCATTTCTGAATTTATACATATCTTGGATGTAGACATGCAGTTGTGCACTTCTGAACCACACAAAGAACTACAAACATTCCCAAGGCTCCTAGTACCTGTCAGCTCTATTCCTTATGCATTCTCTTTGATAAAACACACAGGAACCAATGCATTAACAAAACACAGGAAAGAGTTGTGCTCAGTATGTTTTAAGGGTAGGAAAAGGTTTGCTATGAAAAATCAGAAGACAACCGGCAGTGAAAAACTGTAAATAATCTCAGAGCAGAGACAATAACTATCTGTATGGCATTAGGATTCAAGCCCCAGTTTGTGCACAACAAGAAATAATTTATGAAAAAGAAAGACGATAAAAAAAAAAAAAAAACAGACTCAAAATAAGTTAGAAAAAAAATAAAGAAAATACATTTTAAGATTATTAAAACTTATTTAAGGCGGTACGATTTAACAAAACATTCCCTTGTCTTTTTTCAAAGGTGAGGTTTCCCTCAGTGCCTTTTCCCATTAAATCATTTTCTCGATACTCAACACTAACAAAATATGACACTGTCCTCCTGAAAAAGAAAACACCATAGCTCGTCTGTGCAAGCAGCTTATTACGACGACTTGAGCATAGGAGAAAGTTAAGTGACGTAGTATATAGAGCGACACAGCCAGCATTAGGAGGTGGTTGGGGTGGATGGATGGTTTCACAAAACATTGGATTTTCGCTTGTTTCCCATTTGAAACCAATATTATTTCTGTTATCTCTGACTGATCCACAACCTTAACTGCATATTTATTAATGTAACCATGACAACGAAGGTCCTGCTAACTTTAACCAAATACATACCCAAACCACAGCTTTTCCCATAACATAACCAAGTAGTTTTTGAACCTAAAACTAATCAAACTAGGACCTTTCTACAGTCTTAAGTTTGTGTTTATTACCTAGAGCTGCTACGTTCCTATGAGTCGTATAAGAGGGTAGGGACAAGTGACATATATGGTCGTTTAGGTTGGAGGACTTGTTGCAAAATATCATTAATGAACCAAAGATTTCACTGTCTTTATCAAAAGGCGGTAGCATTTAATATCAGTGCATAGGGGACTATGCAAAAAAACTGATCTTGCAGTTTTTATCCCCTTGAATGTCTGTTATGCATAAAGAAAACATTAGAAGAGAAACAAAAAAGAGTCGGATAGTTAGCGAGCCGTTTATCAGCCTGACAGACTATTAATTTGTTTGTCGAAAGGTGTTATTGTAATATACTCTGCTTTGTCTTCATGTTTGGTGCCATGCTCATAATACTACTTATTCAGTCTGAAAGCTTCAAATAACCAGATAAATAATTATTTGGGTGACATTCATCTTAATCTGAGATGCTATCTGATTTCTTCCCTTGAAAACATTTCATGTGTACAGCCAGAGTGAGAGAAAGTGTCCCTGGTGTATCAAACTTTGATAGAGAGACCTTGTACTCCGACCAAACACATCTGTAAAACCGGGGACTATGATTGAAGGATAATTGGGTGCAAGCTTGTTGAAATGGAACCCTGTGATATACTGGAAAATTCCAGTTTCATGGACACGGCCCTGGCAAGGTCAACACGGGGTTCAACACCTGGCTTCATAAAAGCTACAAATGAAAGACTGCGAGAAAGAGCTTTGAGGCCAAAGAACTAGATTCAATACCGGAGAAAAACTGGGATTCACACCTGGGGTGGAGCTACAAACCCAATTAGTGCAAATACATCACATGTTCACACTAAACTGCAAGCTTTATCATATCGTTTCTTTCTTAATACATGATCGTCCTCATGTTAAATTTCTCGCCTTGTAACTTCAATTGAGTGCAGTAAGAGGAACGTGCAGATTCAGTGTTCTCATTACACTCAATTATAATTATTCAAAATATCCATCTGTGAGTGTTAAATAGAAAATGTTGACATGAGATTCACAATTGTGTCATCAAGATTTGTGGAAAAGTTGGAGGTAGAAGATGACTGGATAATTTGTGCATGACTAGATACGAAGGGTTTCCCTGGTTATTCATTTATATAGAGTGTTTGTATAGTCCCACCCACTGGCATAGACTCGAAGGGATCACAAGAATGACCAAACACACCAGAGCAGCACGAGTTGTTACACTGGGGACAGTGCTGCATTAGTAATGAGATGACTGAGAGTGTGATAGCTCTGTCTGGCTTTACTGACATACACACACAGACACAGACACACATACACACACACACACACACACACACACACACACACAGACACACACACTCTCATATACAGTACAGGCACTGTTGGCTGGGCTGAATCTGCATGGTAATTAACCATAATGATGTAAACAAGAACTCATTCCACCACGGTCCGCTGCTGACGAACAGCAATCTGTTATAGTATCTGTGAGATTGCTGAGATTTACTCAGTTGAAGAGCAACAGTCAAGCTATGAGAGAGGCCTGCTTTGCATGTAATGTATTTCACATCCTCCGTTCCTGCTCAGCTCTTGAGATCAAAGCACAAGCATTTTATCAGATGCTGTAGGAAATGTTTGATGACACTAGTGTTTCAGACTTGATCACTGGGGGAAAAACAGGCTTTCAGGTGTACAGCAAGGACTGGGTTATTTTTGTTGACGTTTTGTATGTGTTGGTTTAGCTGAGGAGAGTTCAAAGCAAACAACGCACCACTGTCCATGTACTGTCTCTACTCGAGTTTTTCTCTCGTTGGAAACAATGCGATTCAAAAGTAGCCTCCCTCAGGCAAAGGACTTGAGACTTCCTTTGAAAAATCAGCATTGTTGCAAATGAGATTCCAACACCACAGTTTATCTGAATGAGATGTTGCTAATCAGAAGTAATTGTCACTAACAATTTTTTCCTTGGCTAGATCTATAAGCTTTTCTCCTGTTCGCTGCATTCTCTGCATATCTTTTGTGAAGCAGAGACAAAGGTATACAGATTTTTTTTGGTGTTCTCCTGTATTGCCCACACTCTTCAGGTATGTTTAAATAATGCATGTTTATTATGGTGTTCTTGTCTCATGGTGAAAGGCAGGAAAGACATCTGTTTAATCAACAACTTCCTCTGACAGTCCCTCAGTTGGGTGTGAGCTGTCGCTTTTATTATCAGATTGTACTGCAGAGAGATATGAGCCTCATAGAAATTGAGGAGACCGTCTCCAGGAGCTGCTCACAGCCAGGTACAGCAGCAGAGAAAAAGATGAAGTGAAACCTGCCTCATCGTTGAGCCTGAGTCTTATACTGCTTGACTGTGCTTTAGTACTTAAATTATTTGAAGAGCCTTTTATATTGTCAGAGCACATTAATCTAGAACGAAACTGCTGCCGTTTCCCTTACAGAACATCCAGGTGGAGTTGCCTTTGTGGGAGACAGGGTTTAGTCTTTCTAATGATTGCTATGGGCTTCCTGTGCTTGCAATCAAGACGCTAGCATGCCCACATCAGCTCACTCCACATAGACACTCTGGAGATTACCTCTCCAGTCCCCATCAACTGTGATTACACCTCTTGAGGTGTGTGGAAATGTCACATTTTACATATCGTAATATTTCACCTCACATAAGGTTCTGCGGTCTTCCCTGGAGAGAAGGGAATGTCAAGGGATGGTAATGTGACAGGGCTGCCCCCTTTACCCAGACCTGTAGCTCCTCTTCCTGCTGTGGTTGCCTCTTTCTGAATCGGGGCGCTGGGGTAATGGGGGTTCCAATGGTCATTAACTTAGACTAGGTGGCAGACCACCACAACCACTATCAGTGTAATTGGATCTAATTGGCCCAGTGTATTCAATGATTCGGATCCGGCAAATAGCAATGTCTAATTTAAATGGCAGCGTGACCTTTTGAAAGCTTCAGTCTAATTAACCTCTGTCGACGCATGCAGGTACTGTATGTGGAAGTGGGCTACGAGAAACGACTGGTCACAGAGAGGGCTGAGTTATAATCACAATCATAATGTAGCTAATCACTGATTGGGGAATGACACCCGGTGAAATCATCTGTGGCACGTAGCGTACTGGACTTTTTTCCCCTAATTTGAGCTTGGTGTCTGGTTTTACGTTCGATCTTGACTTGGATTAACACTGTGATACACATTGCTAGAATGCTTACATCTTTACAAAAGGAACCAAAACAAACCGAAGGAGTAAAGCATTATGTCCAGGTAGAAGAGAGTAAAAATCTGACCGGCAGAGTTAAAATTCAGATTTGTAAATAAGCTATATTTGCTGGCATAGAGAAGTGCATTAAAAATATATTGACATTAGAAGAAAATAGTATTAGTATAATCTCTTTCTGTCACAACATTTGGCAATTCTACTTTTTCTGTGACATATGGGGCTTTATCTTTATTAAGCACAGGTGCATAGTACAGCAGTTAAAGGTATATGGCAGAAGAGGCAGACTGCTAAAAACTGCTATTTGCCAGAATAAATGAACAATATGTGTGGTCTGTGGGGAGCATAAGTCAAATCACCTTTTTTCCCTCACTTTACTACATCCAAGTAATTGCAGCTGACTTTGAAAGTCCGTATAGTCCACAGTTCATTTGCAATATATGTTCTCCAAATATTGTCATAAAGAATTTTATCTTGGATTCTATTATAGAGGAATTCTGAATATCTATGTCAATGTGATATATCATTTTATTTTTTTTGCAAAATTTTCTAATATTCTTTGTTCCCTAGTTTGATGAGAGAAAAAAAAATGAATTTAAACGATTTTAGCATAAGTCTACAACATAACAAAATGCAAAAAAAAGTCAAGGGGTTTGAATACTTTCTGAATGCACCGTATACTTCTCTCCGGCATTATATAATTATGTCTGGAGTTGCTTGCACTTGTGGACAAAAATTTACAAGAAAGGGGAGAGAAGCTTATAGAGGAAAAGTTTGTGCATGATCTGTTCAGTGTATAAATGAAAAATAATTAATCACTTGGGGAGTTGGCATACCAAAATGGAATAGGGTGGAGTACAAAGTTGTTAAGTTTGATATGGTAGTATTTGGAATCATAAATAAGGACAAAGACCCTCCAGTGCGCTTAAACACAGCAGTAAAAAACAAGTCTTCAAATATCCCCAGTGACCTACATTAATAAAGGTGGAAGAGTAAACGTTATTTATAACATATCTTATATTATTCCTGAGAACAGAGGAGCTGCTTTTAAAATTGGTCAAAACAGAATGTAAGACAAGTTTAAAGTAAACTTGCCACCCAAACCCCAGTGTGTCGTCTATGTCAGAGACACCTTGGGAGCATGGTCACTTATCCCTTTGATACAGCGATTGTTTGTTCTTCACTTGCTGTCGCTGTCATGTCAAACAGATTATCTTGTAGGGGCTATCAGCTGTCATTTTAAGGCAGTATGTGCATGCTGATGTGTCACTATAAGATATCGTTTGCGGGAATGCTTTTTGGGATCACTGTCGGGTAAAATGAATGGAAACTAATGCTCCTAGCAGCCTTGGAATGAGCCCACAGAGAAGGGTGGCTAATCCTATCATTCTACACCATTCATCTCCAACCCACTTGGCCTTCAGCATTTTTCTCAACGGGCAATTTGTGGCTTCCCTGCTGGATCTCCTCGAGGCCAGTGTGTTATGACTACAAAACACTTCCAGGGCTGCCTGGGAGTCAGAGAGGAGGCCACTAAATGCAGTCTGCGACCCTGTCACTGTCCACACTGACAGCTGCCAGCCCACTGCATGCTGCCAGAAATAGCTTAATGACAGACACTTTCGGAAAGCATCAAATTGTGGCCTGTCAGTGTCAAATTAGGAAAGAAAAGAAGGCTCAGTTGCCCACAAGATTATTAGTCAACAACTAAAATGCTCGCTGTTTCATGATGCCACATCCCCTTGACACTAAAATCCTTGTTATTTTGTCTCAAAAGAACACTCCTTAAAGACTCAAAAGGATGGCTAAATTAAATGAAACAATAATGATGTTTTGGGTAAACATGGCCATTCTTTTATTCCAAAGGTCACAGTCTAAGGGTTGTTTAATATGGTCTCTAAAATGAAACAGAGTCTAAGGCTGAATGGCTTCCAGATGGTGGTGTCCCCCTCGACACACCTCTGTCTGTTTCTACCTGACAGATATAACAAGACTAACCAAGACAGGGGACTTGCATAAACTGTCTCCTGAGTTCCATGTACTGTATGGCTTTTCAGCTCTTTGGAGAGGAAGCCACCTAGGGTCTGACTGTACAAAGAGACAGTACACACATACCCAAAGGTGCATCATTATGATCTACACCCAAAGGTCAATAATGTCTTTCACCAGATAATAAAATCTAAACTCGAATGCAAGAAATGATTCTTTCAGTCACAAGATAACATGATTGGCAGGTCTCAAGTCAGTGGTGAAAAATATGCGTGTCTTATGCACCGCATGCCACGTTGACACAAACAAATTACAGAAAATTCTTTTTTTCCGTCTTTTGTCTTCTGAAAAATCTGCCAATGTAATCTTGTGGTACTGCTAAGTGGAGAGCTTCCCCCAACAATTCCAGCTGTTTCCAAATAGAATATAACAACATGGCACACTCTGTGTATCAGAGCAACCATGATTAGACCTATTTAATATGTCCTGGCTCAAGCGAATATCGATGGCCCGCTAGAGCATCTTCACTCCTGTTGACCGGCAAGGCAATGTCACAATTAATGTGAAGAATCAATCCATCAAAAATCCATATTTCTAGCTGTATTTCCTTTTTCTCCTCACCTGAGCCTGGAAGCAAACAACATACTTTAGTGTAACAAGCAGTGAGCAGAGGAGGGGGCTGTTTGACAACGTGCTGCTCACCAGCCCAGAGCTGCAATTCTACTCACAGGCTGCACAGCTCCCATGGCTCCCGTGTGTGATGTTGCAAAGCCCAGCCGGCAATGCTGGCATCCTGGTTATGGGCTGTGGTCAGTCAGAGCCCAGGGAGCTGTGACAGCCTGCTGCTCTTTCAGCCGCAGAAAAAGGAAAAAAAAAAAGCACTGAAGCATAAAAGTCCTCTAGGCAGAGAAGAAATGAGCAAAGAACATTGCAACAACACAGGCACATTCATATATGCCAAAGGAATATTCATGTAAAAGACAAAGTGTATGTAAGCATTTGGGCATACATACATGCTATCACTTTCCAGCATGTACTGCAGCCAAATGATTTGGAAAACACAACTCAATAGGCCATCCAGCCATCTGATATTTATCCAGAGACTAAGACAGAGTGAGGGTGTTAAAGCCTGGACCGTTCCAAAAAGCTCTCAACTTCAGAGTGGGGTTAAACAGCAGGTTTCTTGGCTCAGGTATATCATCATTTTTCATTTGAAGGCCATCCGTCAGTAAGGCAAAGAACTGCATCCTGTACTTACAGTTTGCCCTGTGGGCTAGAGGTAGTCATATGAACAAAATGTGCATATCTGCCTTCACATTTCATCCACTATGGGCTTGGCAAAGTATCTTTATCCAAAGTTTTACGACTTTAGATAAAAAATGAGCTACTACAATTTATGTGGAGATGGGTAGATTCAATTAATGCCACCTTGAGGATTATCCAAAAAAAAATAATAATTGTGCGTGTGTGCATATATATATATATATATATATATATATATATATATATATATATATATATATATATATATATATATAAAAACACAAACATATATACACATATAAATATATATACATACACATACATATACATATACATATACATATATACACACATGCACACACATATATACATATATACACACATACGTATGTATATATATGCATATGGTTTACATTACTTTGCAAACCCAAACACAAGGCAGACTTTATGACTTTATGGATTTTATATTCATTCAAGCTGGTATTTCCAAATGAGTTAGTAATGGTAACAATCTAGGGGACAATCTAGAAACTCAGAAACAACCCCTAAACTCAGCCCCGAATTGCCTCTGGTTGTCTCATAGTCACATTTTCCATCTTCCCCAGTTCTGTCCCAGTAGAGTTGTAAATGAGTGCAACATTTTTAGGGACAGGAAAAGCTCTTCTATTGAATTTCTGACCTCCGGGGATAATAGTAAATGTTCAGTCATACAGACTGAGCTGCCCAAATGTAAAGGAAATACATTTCAGTTCTGACACTCAGAAGTATACCCTGTAAACTCCCTGTCGTAACATGCTACAATCACAAGAAGATTTTGATATGACGACTGTGGTAGCTGTACTGTTTTGTAGCCTAAAGGGTGGTTTTGGGCTCTAAGAAAAAGGGATTAACTACCAAGCTCTCTTCTTTTTAATCTTTCATGCTCAGGTTTATTTTGTGTTAGGCTTTGTTTTGACTCCCATTCCTTTATAATGCCCTGGAATCCCCATTAGCCAGCCAGCTGTCTAGGATTCTTAAATGTAGCACCCCTCATTTGCCCATTTTGTAGACCCACCTGGCAGGGTGCCCATATTTAGTGGGATCTCTTGTTTCTCTCACTAAAAGTTCATCAGGAGACCCTTTTGGATTAGTCAAAATGAGCATATTGCTGATCAGCTAATCAAAAACTTGTACTCTTGGTGCTCTGCCCCAAGAGACTGCAAGTCTGTCTGTTAAAAAAGAAGTAGGACTAGAGAACCCTTAGAGCCTCTCTTCAAGTAAGTCTTGCATATCAAGGCAGGCCAGAGTAAAACGAAATCAAGGCCACATCCTTGCTTGAAGAAAGAAACAGCTATTTCCCTTTTGCTTTTGGTAAAAAGGCTTTCTGTTGCCCTTGCAGCAAGGAGAGAAGAAATGGGCTGTGGCTAAGATAATATAATGACTAGGCTCATCCTATAAGACCAGTCAATCACAGAACATCACTGTTTTCACTGAAGGCCTTCTCAACAAAGAGCAGCTGTATAAATACATTTGACACATCCAGCCTGCTCCCAGTAAAAACAGAAACCCTATTTCTTATAAATATATGGATTATTGGATAAATCAATCACGAGATAGGGCGAAACTAAAAAAATCTTTTTAATATGCCAGAAACAACGCAGGCATTGAGGCATTTGTGGGAGCAAGCAGACAAGCTGGAATTGTGTTCCTGCATTGAGGTCTGAGGGGCCTGGTACTTTTGGTGTTCCCTCTGCCCCTGAAGCCTAAAGCCCACTAGAGTAAATTATTCTACTTTGCAAATGACATTCTGATGTAATGTCATTGTGGCTCATCATATCTTAGTGGATGCAACTGTTATTAGGGATGTTAAAGGATAGGCAGGCGTGCTGCTGATTTTGATATAACTTCAAAACACTTACCATAACTACTTCAGTAATTTGGCTTCACAATCCATTTAATTGCTACCTAGAGGTGTTTGTCTCACTCACAGTAAGTCAACATCAGAGCAGGAATTTCTCACAATCATCTTTAATGAAACTGGCATTCATCTTTGTCTCCTCTCTCTGTTGGTAAGTACTTCCATTGATTGGCCTCTGATGAGGCTGCAGGGCAGTAGGTTGGTGAAGAAAATGTGATTTGTGGCTATTTGGTGTGTTACTGATTTGTTTACCCTCTGTGGGCAGGGCAAATCCATATATCACGTGGACCAGACTGAAACATACAGTCCAGAGCAGGCTAGAAGCTGGGATAGTGTGTGAATGATCGCCTGCTGCCAGCTGTGGACTTTGTCGGTATTGTCTCATCTAAAGCCCTTATGATTCAGCCACATTCACTAGACTTTGTGCTTTTCTGGTGTTTTAAAGATGATAATGTTGCTTGTAGAGGTGGCACAGACATACGCAAGAATCAAAACATCTGAAAGTACTTTTTGGTGCTATACATTTAATTTCTTGGAAACAAAAAATAATAAATGAAACATCTACATCAAAGCCTTTGTAGAATTTAAGAGAGGTCACAGTCTAAAAATGGCTTCCCAAACAATGACAAAGGAAAAACTGCATAGTTATTCTCTGTGGCAATATGGAGAGGTGGATACAAAGATCTGCCTTTCATTTAATCACAAGCCAAAGTAGTCTACTTGAAAAGCCTTCATTTGACAAACATGCAACCATTTTGTTGTGTTCTCTGTTGCTTTTGTTTAAATAAAGAAGATTAAGGCTTTTTAGAAGTGTATCTAAAATGAAAGATGCTAAATCCTTTTGTTCTTGTGCCTTTTCCCAATTTCCTAAAAATTTCAAAGACAGGTTTTCTCACTGAAGG
This sequence comes from Xiphias gladius, assembly GCF_016859285.1. Classification (NCBI taxonomy): domain Eukaryota; kingdom Metazoa; phylum Chordata; class Actinopteri; order Istiophoriformes; family Xiphiidae; genus Xiphias; species Xiphias gladius. The sequence continues at coordinate 18,335,151 of NC_053410.1, forward strand.
CTTACTCACTGTTAAAAACAAAAACACAGAAGCATATAACTTATTTATTTCAAATTGCACATAACAGAGACAAATTTCTCCTCAGATGAGTGTGAGTTAGCATACTGTACTCACCACAGTGCTCAAGCCATGCTCCTTCATCAGCCTGAGGGAGTTCTGGTAGCAGGAGGTTAGGTCATTCGTCTCAGTAGGGCCCACATGACCTCTGGCAACAGGGCCCACGGTGTGGATCACATCTGTCGGAGGGGGACAACACACAAAGCTCATTTCAGCACAGCCTACTTTTAGCAAGGTTACATGGTTGGCAGTATTTCTATTAGTGCCATGGAGTGTAAGGTTAAGTACAATGCTGTAAAACCTAAAAGCTGAGCACTCGAGCACTAAAAGCTGAGTTTTTAGAATCTGCAAAATCATCATCAAACACAAAATATGATAAGGTTTATCTTCACAATGAGGCATTGGGGACAGCAATAACAACCCACTGCCTGAAATGAATGCATTTATTCAGTAAATGAAACGGAAGCTTAGATAGAAAATCAATTACAAGATTCTTTTATGCCATCTACTCAAATATTCATATCCCTCCCTGTACTCTTGTTCCCTTCGCATAGTAATGTCTTCACCTGTCAATCACTGGTCTCCTTGTCTGGCCTGGCCAGACAGAGGAATGCAGCTTCTTAATTGAATCATAGGAGTGATGACAGGGAAACGAGAGAATGTAAGCAGTGACTTGACAGAAACAGAAATCTTCCACATTCTGCCCGACTACCCTTGGCCTTCTCAATTTTTAACAGGACAGGTCAAAATCAATAATCAAGAAGTAACTTTGCATCACCCACAGAGCATTCCAGAGTGGTTCACCACAGGTGTTGCATTTACGCAAACTATAAGGATTTCAATGACATCGTAAAAAGTATTTTTAATAAACATGATTTCTCTTCATGTATTAAAAAAAGCTACTATATACACCTGAAAATTACCCAAAAAGGTCATTGAGGTTTGGTGCAATATAGCCAATCATCGGATTGATGAATGTTTTTCTGTTTATTTGAAAGCAGAGTATTTCAGAGTCCAAAATAACAGTCTTTTACTTCATACAGCAGTAGCTGTTGGTAAATCTGAATTCATGGCCCATTAAATACAGATCAACTATGACTTATACATTTGCAATTTAACGCATCAAGTCCGCATTTCTTTTCACTAAGATATTAAGCTCTGTTGAAGTATGAATACTGAGAATTCAGACCTGGTTCAGGTCGGGGCATGCAAGGACAACACAACATCTTGTGGTTTAAAATGCAGCAGCTTCACGTGTTTTCTTACACCTAATCTCACTGATTACTTTTAATGTAAAACACTTAGCCTCACTTTCCCACAAAATAAATGTAAGTTTTATTACCCCACTTGACCATCAATTATTTATAGATTAAATTTAGTTTTCAGTTGTATGTCTGGTTACTTAATAGGTCAAAATGATAAGATGCATGGGGAATTGCTATAATCTAGTGGCTTCCACTGGTATTGTTTAGGGGGTGAGATTTCGTGTTTTGGAAAGGTAAGAAACAAGGGGTTTGAGTGATCCACAGCTAAACTGAGGTTGTGCTGTAATGAGAATGGAGCTGTCTGAAGTGTTGTCTTTTTCCAGAATAGCAGTCCGAAAATTGCATAGTACAATGTGGTTATAACAGGACACGTGGTAAGTTGTTTTTCGTGCATAATTCATGAATTTTTTCACTACAAGAACGGCAACACGCCAATTAGAGTGTGGGCAAGTGCCAAAAACCAGACTACTGGCAAATTCATGAAATTTTAAACAGTTCTTATCTCACCAGTACCAATGTTTCCACTCGCATCCTCAACACTTCCACATCAACTAAATATTTATACAGCTGTGTGTCTGTTAGGTGAAAGATATATCTCACTATGTAACTAAGGAGGGATATGACAGAAAGGACAGTCAGTTGCTGTAGAGCTCCAAAACAGTCCAACAACTGCTTAAGTATCACTGTACACTTAGAACACAAATTACCTCTCTACCCTTGGACTTGGAGGAACTGGGGTTATTTATTTTGTTCAGAGGAAAAGGCAGAGTGATTTTCTAAATCCGACAGAATGCAATGATTATTTGCAGTGAGGTGTTACAGGCCATTAAGCTGCTGTAAAATTAAAGGAATTTTTTTTTAATTATAATTTTTCTAAAGACTTGTGAGCATGTTCTGAAAAAAAAAAAAAAAACAGTCCAGTCTTATGCAGAGATACTAAAGTACATATCAACATAATTAGTTCAGTAATAATAACAAATATACCCTTGTCAGTATAGTGCTTTAGCTATGAACAGTTTATCCTTGAAGATCCCCTTGCCTTAAGGTTAAGGGTCCCTCTAAATATATATAAATACTTTATTTCTCAATGTGTTTGAAGATGCAGGAAATGGTTATTTAAGACCACAAGGTTTTTCAATTCATAAATGATATAAAGAGGCTCTTTGCAATAAGAGTTTGAAAAGCTCTGGCAGCTAATCCATCCAACATGGGTCTTTATCATCATTGTTCTTTTTCTTCTTTTTCTCCTGACACATTTCAGAGTATTAGTGTTTTTTTGTTATTGAGAAGCAAATATCGACACGCTTATCATTATCTCTGTGCAACCTTTGCACAAGAGGCATTTATATCTCTGTTTTAGAGGGGCTGAAAAGATTACTAGCGGTCCTCTTGCAATGCGGGGGTTGGGCTTGATTGTAGGGATGATAATGGATTTAGGAAACATCAAGAGAAATTTCCTGATGAAATACACTAAAGGGAAGCTCTTTAGTATGTTCAGGGGAAATTCATCCGTCAATGTCAGAAAATTTCAAATCTTAACAATAGAAGTGAAAAAGAGGAATTTACTGGTGAAAAATAAATAAATATGCCAAGGACTAGGAAATAAAAAGCCTGTCATTTCAAAATTAACCTGTAAAGAAACAGAACAGAACTACAGAGGCTAAATTACTAGACACGGCAAAGCATAGTTTGCTCTCAGCATACAAAATAAGTCATTAAGGAATTTAACAGAACTCTTCTTTATTACATGTACCACAAAATCCCTGCTGCAAACACCTCCTTTAAGACCCTCGCCTTGCCAATTCCACCAGTAGTTAATGAGCTTCATTCCCAGCAATGTTTTTTTAGCAGTTTTTCCACCAATCTCTCCACTGGATTTGTTTATTGTGGTCTCTTGCTTGGGGCTACAAGGTCAGGAACACAATTGAACCAGAAAAGAATGATGATTGCCATTCAAACCATGCTTTCTTTCCTAGTGAGCCTATAGGCTCTGCAAACAAAAACAAAACAAAAAGAACAACAAAACAAAAATAATCCCGCAGGTTTATTCTTTTTATTAACGTTAAAGATGTAAGGACTTCGGGGGTAAGGATTAAATTAAATACTGCAACCAGACAGATATTGTTTGACATTATCAATAGTTTTGTGATGATACTCTGCACACTGTGTGTAGTATTCTCCATACAACCTTCAATACTGAGGGAAACAAGAGCAAATTATTTTCCTCAGCCTCTGCTATAAACTACCTTTAACTTTTAACAGGAATTCAATGGAGTCTTTTAATTGTTGAGAGTCTGCTCAATCTTCTTCATACTAATGGCTGAAATGTGCCAGAGTGCATGCATTATGCTGCCTGCTCTAGACTTCTAAAGTGCCGTGATAAGCACACGTTTCTCCCATAAAATCCCGAAAGTCAATAAAAAAGCACTGAAATGTGGAAACATGTAGAAAGCAGTGAACAAAAAATTGTTGTTTTATCTCATTTCATTCAGGACCATCATATCAACAAATTATTTGGTCACATTTACTCGAATCCTATTTGAGCAAAAATATGCTTTATGTATGGTATAGAAACTACTAGTGGTGTTCCTACCGTTGTTTGAGCTCAATCAGCCTTGAAAAAAATCACAGTAAAAATGCATTACTTGATACAATTACACAGAAGCAAATTTAAAATGCACACAGCCTTTGTCTGAATTCCCTCAGCAGCAGAGTGTGCGACTTATCTGTTCCTTTAGTTTGTAGGGGAGAGCGTCATATTTCTGTAACAGCAAGGGACCCTGGAGAATAATGAGGCAAATACTGTACTTAAAGGCAAAGATGCTCTTAAATATTTACCCGTCAGGTACAGAGTGCTACAATATCAGCAGAAGTGCGAGTGTAAGAAGTAATTCTCACATGCACTTCTCAAATCAGACCGATAATAAACTTTATTTAAACAAGAAAGAAATTTAATTCAGGGCGTGATAATGTTGTTCTCCAAACCCTAATATTGTAATCTACTGTACCACTGTACACTGTACTGTACGTTAGAAACCAGTACAACTGGACAAGACTTACAGTTTAAAACTGCACAGAGTATTTTGTAAATGCTGGAGATGAAGACAGGATGTCTATATCCTGGTCAAAACTGCTCCAGATTGAAGCAGATATTGTAAAAAAATACTCAGGACATAGTACAGAACACTTTAGGAAAGCATTAAAAGACAACTTTAATGCAGGCTATATTTTCTTAATGCAGACCTATTCATATGTCTAACATATCTTGACAGATTCCTCCAAATGCCTCACTGTGCACTGTGCAGCTGCATTATATAAGAAAACATAAATATCAGAAGGGGAAACAATATTGGCAAATTCGTGATGGTAAAAGGCTCAGATCAGAAGCAAAAAATTAAACTTAAAAATCAAATCCTGATAGAGGCATTTCTAGTGGCAAGTGATATTCGGTACGTCTGGGCTGGACTGGACACATAATGACCCCTTAATACACCAACTGTAGAGCAAGTGTGTGGACATCTTAGATAAGCCTACTAAAATATTCCTCAGCTTTCCCAGAGCTGAGGAATACCAAGGGGACATGCTCACTTCAAAGATGCCACTTTCTTCACAACTGAAAAATCTTTTGAAATATCTAGACTTCATTTAGAAGAGAAGTGCTGTGCTATTTCAGAGAGGGACCAGTACTTCACATCCTAATCAATCTTTCATTTTTGCTTGCCTGTTCTGAATTTGAGGCTGCTTAAAATTTCACGTAATAACAATTCCAAAAGGCTGAAAATACGGATATGAATGATCGCGTTTACTGTAGTGTGGCTGCTTCTGAATGCTCCTATTCAGGCCAACAACCCAAGGGGGACAGTATCAGCACCATGAGTACCATAGAGATATGTTGATATGGGTGCCTCTTCCAGGTCTATTTCACAAGAGCCAGCAGACAATAATCAAACCAGTTTTGTGCTGGCCCTAGCAATTATCTTTCACACTCAAGAATCAACAATGACTTACAGTCCAGTAGGATATTCAGCAAAAACTGAATTTAAATGCAGTCACTGTTATTTTGGGTTAAGCCAGATTTTGTATGGGGAGTGGACTGTAGGCTTGTTAGTTTGTGAAGGCCTTGCTAATAGAAGTAAGTGTTGCTATAAAGTTCTATGACTGATGGTGAAAATCAGTGACTGCATTTTATGAACTGCACTCTTGATTTCACTGTGGTGGCTGAGCTTTTCTCAAATTGTTTTAAAGTCAAGAGGTAGCTCAGTCACAATCTAACTCTCTTTTTTTGGCTGGATCAGCACAATGAAAAGGCTGAAGTAATTTAAACATATTGTTATATATGGTTTCCTAATTAATAAAAAAAAGGTATTTGCATAATAATAAAAAAGTAAACGCACACTCACAAAGAATGCTGGGTTTATTATGAAAATTGTACCTGAGGAAAGTAAATTGGAGCTGCCTGTATCATGAAACCATGGGATTTTTTAAATCCAGGAGAAGATGCTTGGTGTTGTGCAACAACTGTGTTTTTATGAGACTTGATTTAGAAAAATCTTACAGTGTAATGCATTGGAGGAAATTAAAGAAAGAAGATCAATAAAGTAACACAGCAATAACTGAGATCTCATCTGTGGGCAATTAATATTGCAATATTGACAGTTTTACTTTTATCAACAAAAAGCAAAACTGTCTACTGTCTTTGCTCACACATACAGTATTTTAATACAGCCGAATTCCCAATAAAGCTGTTCTCATTTACATGTCTTTCCATTTCTGTTGTCAGACAACGGAACAAGTATGAAATATTGACTGAAACGCGGCCCATTAATACGACATGTTAACCAGCAGTCACCTCCAAGCCATTTCCAAGCTGCTGCTCTGCCCTGCTAAAATCCTGATTTTATAACTGCGATGACTTCTGACATCACCACCATACAAGTAAGTTAAAGACAACAGCTGTGCTGTGATTTTGGCATATTTGCTTGTAAAATGATCACTCAGAAAGAAAGTTAAAAGCTCATTCACGTCTGTGTCTGTGTTGAACAAGACCAGAGTGAACTAGAGGTGTGCCTGCAGAGGGAGAGCCTGACCTCGCATTTGTGGGGCAATACTGGCGACTCTTGTCCATGGACAGTAGCTACGGTTTGTCCAAAAAGTCGTTAGATGTGTTGCTAAGTGTTTTTGTGAAAAAAAGTTGTTAAAGGGGTCTGAAAAGTTGGTAAGTCTAGCAACAAAGGCGCTAGGTTGGCAACGCTGGCTGTAAACCACCCCCTAATTATGTATTAGAAACTGTTTGCGCCTGTTCATTTCAGTCAGTCACGGAAATTTGCATTTTTAGGGCTGGCCCCACTGTTGTGGTCTAGCAAAAAATTGAGAGATGGCATCTCGCTTCAAAGGGCTCTCCAGCGTTTCCCATTCATTCAGCTCTACATGTACCTCACTGTGAGTGTGTCAGAGTGGTACACGATGTAGGCAGCAGATATGCTCGGCCTGCCAGATCTGCTAGGGGTCCTGCGTTTAAGGGTGACGTCACAGATTATGATGGCTGTGCACAGGAAATTGTACAGATACTATGCACTTCTTTGCGGTCTTTGTATGTCAGCTAACTGAGATTAATTAATGATGGAGATTTTATACATTGAATTAAAAAAATTCTTGATAAATGGTGTTTCATTTGTGGGTTGTACATGGAGTTTGGTGTTGTTCTTTTTCTAATAAATAACGGAGCAGCCCATGTCCCAGACTGCAACTGTACATTTATGCATAAATACAGAATTAAAAAAGTAAAAAAATCAAATTCTACATTAAATATATAGACTAATATTTTTTTTATTACAGTAATCACTTTTTATATATATATACATATATATATATATATATATATATATATATATATATATATATAACACACACACACACACACACACAAGGCAAATAAACAACCAGTACGACTCAATATTGAACTTCCCAATAAAAGTGTATGCACTGTATACAGAAGATGCCAGCCATTGCCAGTCAAATTCTAGTTCCATAATGTCCAAAGAGTGATCACATTTGCAGTAATTAAGTTTTTCGGCGTGATTACTAGCCTGGACCCTCTCAGCATGCACACAGCTGTTCCCATGTTGGTCGCTGAGGATTACTAAATGAAGTGTGTACACCCACTAGGACATGGAACTGGTGTTGTCATGGTGACAGAGAGTGCAGAGTGATCCCATAATGCTGGCTGAAGCTCCTGTCTGAAAGAGGGGGCTTTTTGCAGACCTGGATTCATCTACTTCATGCCGAGCAGATACAGTTGTTAGTGCATTAATATTCTGTCTTTAAACATGGATTAAAGGTGTCTTAGTGATTATTCATACACTTAGCTTTCAATGAGCTTTTTCATTGTGAGTGTCAGATTCTGTCACACTTAAACAGGCTAAGGGGTAAAGAGCAGGAGGGGCGCAGATACAAAGGATGATGACAGAGCATCATGCACACGTGGAATATCACAGGGATGTTTTTGCTGACTGTGACCAATAGTTATTCAATAAAAGAGTTCATACAGACTCCGAACAGCTGAAATTTAACTATGTTTTATGCATAGATCTTACTGTAGGTTGCATAAATGAATCAGTTTTGATGTGTGGGACGCTGAGGCCCCTTCACTACCATTTTTTCACTGTGAGAGTAAATGACCATTTGAGTGACTCAGAAGCATGACATTTTCATGTAGCACTGATCAGTGCCTCCCCATACTGTTAACCATTACACCTGCCAGTAAGTTACAACGTGATGTTTCAATCTTCCAGAATCACAGACACGCAAATACAGCGAACACACACACACACACACACAGGCATAAAGCACAGTAAAATACAAACCACGCTGCCTTTAAATGTCAAGAAGCGCTTTGAGTGACAGAAAAGACCAGTTAATGGGAGAGCCATCTCTCAGCCTGCTGGCACACATTTTTACTGCTTTACTGTACTGAACAAAAGGAGAAAGTGAGGTGTGTGTGTGTGTGTGTGTGAGTGAGTATGCTTGGCCCAACACTGAAGGACAGGAACATTGGGGGTGTGATGATTGTTTTGCTGTGCACATGCTGTAAGAATGGCCCTCATAGTGTCTACAGGGATGACAGACCCAGAGTAAAAACAGAGGGAGAAAGTCAATGAGCAGCACCACCCGCGGTTTCCACTGCTCTGGGCTTTCTATAACATTCCTCTAAGCTTGAATGAGCTGCCAGGTGACACTGCTCTCAGTAGAGCTAGCTATTTCTACCGCTTGCTCTTTTGCCAGTATTTCAAAGCATTTTCTGAATGTTTTGAATAAAGTGTGAAGAGGAGCGTAGCTTTGCCATGCCTGAGGTGAGACAATGGATGCGCCATACAAGTCATGCTCCTGCAATTTGTAGACTAACAGAGTACACCAAGACAACACTATGCAACATCTAGCAATGTACATAGGTATCAAGTGAATATACAGTGTACTGTATTATACTGTATGAGTCGATATGGTCAAAAATATTATTGTGAAAGAAAATATAGACATGCATACTGTGTTTTAAAGTCAAAATCCACACATAACTATTGCACACACACAAAGCACATTATCTACGGTACGTATGTAACATTATAAGAAAATGGAAATATATTTATTTTAACAACCTACATTTCAGCTATACTGTCACATGAACTACAACCACAGCAATTCACTCACTGGAGCTTTAAAAGCAGGTTTCTTTTAAAGCTCTGTTTGTCTTTTTTTTGTATTAAATGTAAAAAACAAACCACATACGGCTTCAATATAGCCTTTCATCTCTGCCACTGAACATTAGACTGTGATGTTGTTACCTGACTTCAACTGCATCTCATCATTTCTCTGATTGGCACCACATCATTTTACTATTGGGGTCTGTGCAAGCAGGTCCTTGAACTGGTGAGTTGAGCTTCATGAATCTTTCAAATGTCAGTAAGGCTTGCACACACACATACACACAGTTGTCAACATTCATACACACAGTTGTGGAGGCACAACTGCAGGGAGACTGAAAGTGATGTGGCCTTCACAGATGCTATTACCCGTCATTTCAATTAAGACATACGTGCCCGTCGTGGATTTGATGGAGAAAGACACTGCGGGCGGAGAGATTAGGAATTCTCTCATTCCAGCAACATGTGCCGCACGCTATCCAAATTATCCTAATGACAGTAATTACAAAGACGCATTCAAGTCTGTGTTTGGGTAAGTAAGGATTAGGAAATGGGAATAAATACTATTGAGGGGCACTACTGTATTTCACCCCTACCAACAGACATGGAACCAGTGAACAATCAAACTGAGTTTTGTTAATTTGTTAAGGAGATTTACTCTAATCCTGAATTCTCCCACAAAACAAGGAATGCACTTTTACTGTCCCCAGGAATCAATGTACAGTACATATGTATAGTTGAAAAATTTTGCATAGACCTTTTACTTGCTATTTCGATGTTGTGCTAATTAATACACATAGCATGTTCATACTTAGCGTTTAGCAAATATTGTGTTTTATAAAAATAGATTTTTGTGTTTTCAAATGAGCAATGAAAGGCTGAAGTTGACTTATGGATGTTATACAGTCGCACAAATTAAAACTACTATTTAGGCTAGGAAACTCAAAATGACCCCGTGTATTTTTAATGACAGGCTTGTTTGTGTACAACTATAAAATGAAGCTGAAAATTATTAAAATGATCCACCAGCTTGTGCTGTCTTTATTGTGCTTTCAATGTTGTTGACTTCTATGCTCCCATTTGCTTACAAAAGCCTTGAAAAAGTGGGATGCTCTATATTGTAGCCTGAAGCAAATGAATATTTTTGTTAATCAGATAATGACTTTTGACGTTCTGTTCTTTCAAATGAATGATTAACTCTACAATCTTGGCAAGTGTAGACCTAAGTGTGGCCCTGAAGCACTGAGAAGGAGGACTTTTTTTTTTTTTTTTTTTGCTTTCTCTTATTTTTGGAGTTCAAAGTAATATGATAATGCCATAAGGTGTTTGAAAATATTGTTACTACATTTAAAAAGAAAAGAAAAATTGTCAGACAGTTGCTAACATGTTGACATTCAGAAGGCTGCAATAAGAAAAAAACTGCAGGGGGCTGCATCATCTCATGCTGAAAGCGCTGCTATCTCCTTGGGTCTGGACTGAGGCCTGTCTTCATGTGAATGTCAAATGGTTATTTATAAGGCCATGTTCCAAAAAGTACTTGAGCATCTTCTCTGTATAAATACTGTAACAACACTTTTTATACTTGTTAGTTTTGATTGTTTGATAAATACATTTGTTCATAGATTTTGGAACCATAAAAATCTATTTAACAATTACTAATGTAAATTAGCTGTTACCTGTGATGTGGACTAAAACACAGCTACCTGCATTTGGTAAAGCGCATCCATTTCACAATAAAAAAAAAACAGATAAGTGTGTAAAATGGAAGTAGTGGGCACTGACCCTCGGGAGCAACTTTGGAGTCAAAAGAATATGGTCAGCCCTTTTCCTATTGCCTGCTCCTTGTTTGGCAGGAATGGGAGACGCTTAGGTTCCTCTCAGCCCTCAGCTCCACCAAATAGACAGCCCACTTATCAACTTCTTTCACATCCAGGGTGCCATTCATTACTCATGCAATCATAGCCTCTGCAGTTTAATTACAAGACTAATCACAACAAACTATCTCCTTCACTACTGAACCAGCTGTGGGCCTGAGGGATTCAATGCAGCTAATCAGTTAGATGTTCATTGTTTTCTTCAGGATTAACACTGCAGCTACATGGAATCAGATTTTTTTATTTTATCTAATATTGACTACCAATGTCATAACACATTAAGAGAAGCAAAGCCATTCATGCAATTTCTCTGTGCAGTAGGCAGAAAGAAAACAAGTTGCCAATTCCTCCCTGGTTTAATAATAAATACTCCTTTTCATGGCATTGGTCAGTTTACAGGAAATAAGCAAAAGCCAGAGGAAAGCAATACAAACACTGGGACGTTAAACAACTCCATACTGATAGGACTGGAAGTCAAGCTTAGGTTCTTCTTGAAGGAAAGCAATGCTGCTAACCAACAATGCATCATGCCAGCCCACCACAATAGCAGCATTGAGAAAGTTCTTTTATCTTTTCCTATATAACCTTTGGGCACTTTGCTAGTTCAAAGTATGACCTCCCAGAAATGACAGAAGAAACGCTATGGCAGTCCTCTTTTGTCCAGAGACTTCAGTCAGTGGAACTGGGCTATGGCCCTAGTACTGCACCATCTGTGAGGGCCACCAGAGCAGGTTCTTATCTGTGCCTGTTTCAGCTACCTCCAGTGAAGAAGCTTTGACAAGAACCCATCCAGCCAGTGCAGTCTCACAGGACCTGAGTCCCGAAAGGTACACTCCTCCATGCACTCACACACATACAAAGCCAGATTATCTACAACAGCATCAAAACGTGCCCATCAGTATGAGGCAGCACACTCACAACTTCTGTGAGAGGGCCCCATCGAAATAAAAGGAGGTCATTCTCACACTCCTCTCTACTCTCAACCCTCCTAACCCATCCCTCCAAACACCCACGGAGACAGTCACAGAGCCCCATGTGGATGAAGAAGAACTGCGACCAAACTCCTCTAGGGAGGGAGACTCAACAAAAAGAATGCACCTACCTAGCAGTGGTACACCTGCCCCATAATACTTCAAAGGACAGAGAACACACATACACAGTGTGTCGAATGCCTGCTTGTGCAATGTGACTGATAGATATAAGAAACATGCTCTTATGGGAATACCTTACTCATAGTGTAACATATGGCCACATGGTGCAGCACGAATCAAACATTCTGGAAAACAATTGAAGTTATCACACAGTGAATACACATGCGCTGGGTGCTGATGCTGTGGATTGATAGTATAGTAAAATGTCATTAGGTGCTGTGTTGGAACCTGGCCCACCACTGCCTCTTTTTCAATTCTCCTTCAGTTTTGTCTTTTTCTCTTTGCCACAGTCAATCTCTCTTTCTCTCTTTCCCAACAATTCTTCCTGTATCTCTCTGTCTATCTGTATCTCAGTGTGTTGTAAGTGAAATCTGTTGAACTGCTGAATTTAGCAAAGGCTTGTCTAGTAAACACAAGGTCATGTGTAGCTTTGGTTGGCTCTCCACCTGCTTTCCTGCAATTTATTTGCCGTGTGTATTTATCACATTGCAGCCATTTCTGCACCGAGGGCTGTGCCATGCTGTGCATATGCTCACTTTGTTACCCTCGACAGAAATGTCTCACCAGGGAGAAGCCTTTAGTAGAGCACATATAAACTCCTGCCTTTTAGTGGCATGGGAAATACTAAAATACATACATTTATGGCGTCCGTTTCTAGTGCTATACTAAACTCAGGTTGACCTTGCCACTGCTTTGTACAGGCTTTTCAAAATGCTGAACTGACAGTTTTAAACAATGGATAATTTATGTTCTTTTTCCCAGTCCTAGGAGTGGCTTAGATATCTGGTCATGTCATCAGTCAGGGTACACTGCATAACAAATGTAAAAAATTAATCAAAACATAATACAAAAATGGATTTGATGTGGGATGTTTAGATGTAAAAGGGAAACAGGCAAAGATGAAACCACTCCAGCAAATAAGAGTAAGGGGCAGCAACCTGTTGCTCTTCCAGCTGTAACGGTCAGAGCCATCAGATAAGGAAAGCAAACAGGAGATAACAGAGCGCCGCTAGATCTCTCAGCAGGCCTGCATTAATGGTACTAATGGCACAGTGCACTTTAGGGTGAGCTTTTGATGGCAAAGGCAGCTGGGTGATGTTTCCATATGTTCAACAAACATGGGAGGCCCTGTATAGCTGGGTCACACACAAGTACTGTGAGCAGTGTTGGCCCAAGTGCAGCAGCATGATGGACAGGAGGCTATCCCTGCTCCCTCCACCAACCCCCATAATTCATAGCAGTCCAGCCTTTCGCACAACAGTCCCTTGTTCTTCAGAGTATTTTGGCAATCAGAGACACATGCTGCATGAACATTTATCTTACTTTTACAAAAATGTGGGCTTAATGAGGTAATTTGGGGTACGATGTTAGATTGACATGGCAGAAGAGCTTCAATGTGTGGTCTCTATACAAGCAGTGTATGTCAGGGGTATGAAAATGTGTTAGTTTTGCCCAATAAATGGCACAGACTGGCTCTTTTGGTTGATGCATACACAGGAGAGCAAAAGAAATCACCATGGGACCTTATTGGTGGGTGGAAGACAAAGAAGGACTCCTGGGAAATGCTTACCTCCGGGTTGCACAAGTTGCACTAAGCAATCAGCCATCAGTTTCACCCCAGCTAAGAGAATTCATTTTGCCCAGAACCTGGAAGCAAGTAAGCAGGTCTCCCTTTCTTTCCAGATCGAGCAGATGCCTACGACTACCACAGTGAGCTTTAAAATATGCTTCACCATCTGATTTCAGTTTTAAGCCCAACATAAAGAACCACCAAGACAAGTAGACAAGTACAGTTACACATAGCCATCACTGATTTTCTTATCCAGGGGTAATCAATTAAGATTCACAGTATCAAAAACTTTTACTTTTAAACAGTACCATATAATTTTATAAAAAGTTTTATTTTACAGGTACCAGAACAAACACTGTTTTCCATTCAGGTACATCTCGGCAGTCAGAAAGTGTGGAACAGAAGGCTTGTAAAAGCTGAGAGGATTCTCTTTTAGCAGAGAAGCAAAAAACAAAAACAACCTCTTAAATCCACCCCAAAGCAGCCCTAAACACACAGACACATCAGCCAGATAGCACTTCTTCAAAGTAAACCCGCTCAGGATATGAAATGAAATGATGAAGAGCAGGTGAAAAACATTGCACACATCAGTGCTGCCGCTCAGACAGAGCTGAAAATAGTTCTCCACACCTGACTGGAGAGACAGAGAGAATCTAAAGGATGGACAGCAAATGTCAGTCTGCCTGTACACTTCAGGATAAATGATGGATACAGATGAGCTTTACACTCCAAAGCCCTACAGCTGACAATTATATAACTCAGTAAGGTGAGGTAAAGATGATGCAAGTAGTAAGATATGGATACATTTATATCTTCATTAAATTCTTAGAGTTACTGGCAGTGTAAATTGTCTGCGGGATATCTGAAGCATATTCCAAAGCTCAGCCTATCAAAGCTGCGAATAGTTTGGGTTTCTGTACTTGGTCATGTTTTACTCACTACAGTATGTTTGCTTTATCATGTTTTATTGCTCTGTGTATGGAACAGCACAAATTAGACTTCTTGTTGTCATGGGTGATGAGGACCCACTGCGACTAGCATAAAGGCGTAGCACAATGTTTGCCTTTATAAAGTATAACAGACCTCCAAAGACACATGCAGATGTTAAAAAAATCCTTTACCACATGCCTCACTCGAATACTGTGGCGGTTCGCTCAAGGCACTTTGATGGTAACATGGAATATGTGTGACACTGTAAATGCAGCATAAACAATGAGGATAAATCCACAGGCTTGAGGCAGCCTTCCCCCATTCAGTATAGTAGCAGTTGAATAGGCAGTAGCTGCTTCCTGTGTCTTTTGCAGCAATTACTTATTACAACCATCACACCAATCACAGTTAATAAGGCAGATATGTAAATCAAGATAAATATTACATGTCAATGTATATCTGCTTAGCATTAAACTGCATGGTCTATTTCGCACTGATTACTGTGTTGTCATAGAAACAGTGGCCACAGAAGTTATAGTCTGCCAACATACAACTATGAATGGGATCCATATCTCATATGGGTTGCTAGACAATACAGTGTAATCATTAATTTAGAACTGCATGAAGCTGCAAGGATGCAACTGTACACACGTAATCATATATATAGTACATTAATATGAATCGTATTATATGTTCAGCACTTGCAGGCTGTGGAAGCATAATCATAATTTCTATTATTATGTAGATTCTGATAAAGTATACAATAATAAATGAGGTATTACGGCCGTATGAGGATCTAATCTTATTGGTTGTTTACCAAGTACTATTCCGCTGAGACACTTGATCAAAGACTACTTCTTCTGCACTGACAGTGACATCATGTGTAAACAGTGAGTGCTGCAGTGGGTGTGTGTGGGTGTTTGTGGGTGTGTGTGTGTGTGTGTGTGTGTGTGTGTGCGCGTGTGCGCGCGTGTGTGTGAGTCTCTGGAAAAGCAAAAACTGGAGGCAGGGGCCTTCTCCCATGTTGAGACTTGGATGAAAATTTTGTGCGAATACAGCAAAAAGCCTGTGACAGCGTGCTTAATTATTTTTGGCTGTAGCAGGCCCTGCCACTGCCTGGTGGTGCCCAGCGGTGCTTGCCTCTCAGGGGGCAGAGACATGCCGCCATCTGGGGGTGTGTCTACCCTGGCCTTGTTAGCTTAAACCTAACTACAGATTCATGAAATTACCTCTAAGGCGTCTTCAAAATACACCGAGATTTGTGGCTATAGTAAATACTTTGCCCTTACTGCAGCTCTCATAAATAAACAGATAACATACCATTTTCACTTTGCAGTATCTGCAGTGGAGAAGAAAATGGAATGGTAACCTCAGTGGACATGAAAATGAAATATGAGAGTGTGAAATGGGGGTAAATGCGCTTGCTGGTGTTTTCTTTAAGTATCTGCTAAGGTGGGGTGTGACATTGCTGAGGTAGGCTACTGGAAGGGCACAATGTCTCCCAGATGACTTAAGGGGGAGATTTCTCACACACATCGCTCTCCACACAATCGCCAAAGAGCAGCAGGAAACAATATATTTCCCAGAACTTTCAACACCTCTCAAAATGTATCTCAAGACCAAAATAGTTTGTTTTCCAAAGTCTGCCCTGAACAGCTAGTCACAGCCCCAAATGACAAAAGAGGTAAACAAAGGTAATTGCTTTAGTTTTTCTTGCTATACAGTAAGTATAACCCCATTCTTTTCCATCTCTTCTCCTGGCCTCCCACTGTGCCAAGGGAAGAAGCAGGTTGCCTGACGATGGCAGGCGCCCACCACTGACCTGGGAAATAAATCCTTTAACAGGTGGCCAGCATGGAGGGGAAGGGCTAAATCAGCAGCACACCTTCCTGCTGCCGGCAAGGCTGCCTGCTTTATGTGCCTTAATTAAACAGTCCACCAAAACCTTCACCCCCCATCCGCTCTTCCTCTGCACCCACTGCCCTTCATTCACTCTCTGACTCCAAGGAGCAACACACATATACACAAATGCAATCAAGCACATGCTAGCTTTCTACCATGTAATCATTTCAATTCAAATGTCAGGTGTTAGGTTAATACACTGTAACATGGAGATATGAGAGAGTTTGTGACTACAGAGAATATCCAACATGAAGTTTGTAATATCCAGACTGAAATTTCACAGACAGCTAGAGAATGGTGTGTTGTGACATCTATTCCTGTGTGCTTCTATTCATTGATCCAGTTTTTGAATGATACCACTGATTCTTGGCCCTTGACTCCATGGGGAGATCAGCCATGTGTAGTTTTGTCAGTCTCTGTAGCTAAGCAACTGAGCATTACAGTGAAAGAGATGAGCGCTTGCGGCGGTTGCTAGGGAACTGCTAGAGAGTGTTACCACTTGTGAACAGCGCTTCGATATATCAGCCTCTAATGGTTCGGGTCTGATGGAGCTTCGCCTAGAAGGAGATGAGGGATCGACAGGCAGGCAGCACGCTCCATCTTGCCAGCTATACCATATGTCACAGTCGACAAGTCTCTGAAGTCCCACGCATCAGCACACATAACAACCAGATGAAAATGATGGCAGGTTTTTCCTCAATAGGAAACCATTTGCATAGAAGTGGAGGCTGAGTAATTGAGAGGTGTGAGAGAGAGCAGGGTGGCTGAATTGGGATGAGGGGATGTATGCCTGCCAGCCAAATCCATTAGCCAGGCCTTGCTTGGCTGAGGCAGGCTGCTGATGGGAAGGCTCTGTTATCGGACACTAAAGGACACTAGGGCTGGCCATCACCACGCCTGCCCTCTCTACTCTTTGCCGCAGGGGAGAGAGAAAGATAGAGAGGGAACGGAAAGGAGGTAGAATGATAGAGAAAAAAACAGAAACTTAGGGAGAGACCAGAGAGGTTCAATAACAGAAAAACTGAGGAGGTGTTGCCCTGTTACAGCTTTATAATTGGGCTGCAAGGGCGGTCAAATTAGAGGCTACTTATTGCACGTAGCATCTCCACAAGAATACTTGTCGATCTCTATAGCTGAAGCCTATTTAAAAGAGCATTAGGACAAATGAGGCGTTGAAAAAGAGGACACCATTTCTCTGTTTAATCCAGGATGAAAAAAAAGAAGTGTTAGACAATTGTGTCCTATGCATAAAGTAGCTCTGTGGGTTCTGATGGGGGCTTAATTGCCCAGGAGAATATCTCTAGTGGACAAGTCATGAGTAGCCTTCACAGAGGACATCGCTGCAAGACAAAATCTGATATAGTCGCTATCGAGGTTCTAAAGAAAGAGGGTATATGTTGAGACTGTAAAAACCTTTTATAGCAGATTTGTGATTTTAGGCCATATAAAATAAATGTTACTAATATTACTATGGCGAAGTTAGAAATTAGACATAGAAAATAAATTCCCTCTTATCTAAACATTTTAACTTTTGTGGTGACAGCATTGAATGTCTACTTAACACTCATGATTAAAATAGATTAAAAAAAATAATTGAGGGTTCCCCCTCAATGGGAAATTTAATTTAATTATTCAGGGATGGTTTCATGGCTAATAAAGATCTGTAAAATTTTCATTTCTATATAACGCTCCACAAAGTGTTATTTGAGATTTTAACTTTGAACCAAATGACTCTAATATGAAAAGACTGCTTCTCGAGATGGTTACATAATTTCCTAGACCAGAAAGTTAATACTAGACCTAAATTCATCATTTGACATGACAGTGGGCTAACTGAAATTTGCTCTCTCTCTCCCAGATGCCAATATGATAGTGATAACTTGATAAATCCATTAAGTAATAAAAGCTCTGTTGTCAAAATGTTCACTTTCTAGTGGTCAGAAATGCTTAATATAAATTTAAAAATGACTAACTTGAAGCTATTAAGATTTGTTAAACCCCTGGCACAGTGGAGATGCTTACAGTTCTGACCTTTGAGGTCTTTGAGCTGACTTCCTGAATAAATTTGGTGTCGGTCTTTTCTCACACTGTGGAAAAAGCTTAGGAAAAAAGTTAACAGCCAATATTTGAGTACAGGGAATTGAGCAACTGTTTTCAAAGAATCCCAACTAATTCTAACATCTCTTTCCACCTCTTTCCTCACATTTGCCATTTCAGTGTGTCTCTGTTAGCGGTTTACACTAAGTATCTCTGCGTGAAAGAAAAACACATTGCTGCAGTGATGCATTGCCAATCAGATTTATGCTGCACAGTCTGGTGATCCTGGAGAGGGAGACATACAAACAAAGATAAAGAGAGAAAAAGAGAAACACTACCCTAGGACCGAGGCTGCTTGTATAGAACCTGGCTTTGAATAAACACAGAGAGACACAACTCAAAGTAATGAGCATCAAACAATAACCGTTGAAAGTTTTTTCAATATACGACATTCATTTGTGGGTCGGGGATTAGTATTTGCTGCTGTAGCACAATGAATTTAAGGAGAAAGAAAATATACTTCAGGAAAACAGAAACCAAAACAGAAAATAATCATATTCAGCCTTACCCACAATGAAGATGTTCCCCCCTCAACCAAAGAAATGGAGAAAAGAGAGACAGAAAGAGAGGGAAAGACAGCGAGGAAACCGTGGAACATAACTAATAATTGCTGTTCAAGCCCTGAGTTTCATTGCCCCTTATCATGACAGAAATACATGATAGCTTACACACAGAGACGAAGAGGGGACAGCCACAGGGTCTGCTTTAAGAGGATACAGCTGTGTGTGTTTACAAAGCTTGCATCTCCTGGAGCTCTCTCTTCTACTCCTTTTCTCCTTCTCTAAAACACACATTGAAAATCAGGCATGAACAGATACGCACAATTAAATTAACTCCGAGCTCTGTTCAACCGCATCTACCAAATAAAAGACATTAAAAAATAACTCGTAAAATTTCAACATTACATCTTCCTGTCCCCATAAGATCACTGAATAGAAATTAGGTTCAAGGACATGCTGTTGTTTAATGTTAAGACTAGATTTATTTGAGTAATATTGGGTGTTCATCTGTGGGAAAGCCTACATTTACATTTGGTGGTTGGGCTCACCTTATGGGCTTTATTACAGTGTAAGTGAGTAAATACATGACATGCATTCATCCAGCAGAAATCAAACTGCAAACCCATAGTTCTAAGACTATACTATTCAGTTACAGTTACATAAAACACATGCTGCCACTCTATCCACAGTAAACATGCAATACAAAACTCTGTTTCTTTGAACTTGAACAAACCCCATAAGATTTCAAGCTATTACTGCAATTTAAACCTCAGAATGAGCAGGTCTAGAAATCTCAGACCATATTGCATTTTGCAAGAATGAACAGCAGCTTTCACATACTAGTGGCACTGCATCACAATGAGCTTGTTATTGCAGTGCTGCAGGAAGTGCATCCCTGCAAAGCGTTGAAGCTTCATTTGCATGTTTTCATATTTAATTTTGGACAGCTGAGACAGGTCTTCATGTGGCCTAATGTGATGCCTGACATTGCCTAAGCCCTGTAATTATTTTCCTGACCTGCCCAACAATCACCCTTCCTCCAGTTAATTGCTAACATAAACAAATCCTCAGGTAGACCAAGTTCATAGGGAATGTTTTGCATGCTTAACGACAGTCTCACAGCAAAGACTAAACGACGGACAAGTTCTCTCCCAAGACTCATCACAACTGCTGCTTCATGAAGGGCAAAATTACAGTGTCTCTGAAACAGCATGACTGAAAGACTGACTGATAATGATAATTGATGGAAATGTGATGGCAAATGTATCATCCTTCCCAAGTATTTTAAAGAAAAAAAATACCCAATAAGTTTAGAATGAATAATTAAAATAATTCTGACTTGTATTATCAAGCTTACTGAGCTCTGAAAGCCATTGTTGCTGTCTGTTCAATATTTCAGAAGGCATGGGAATGATGTAAATGTCTTTTTCCTTGGATATGGTTTATGTTTTGTTCAGATATCTGCACAGTGGCACTTTTATTGTGGTTCTTTTGTGTCTTTTCTGTGTGTGCTTAATGTGTGGTGTGTTGTCGCTGTGATTGAATATTTAATGAAGCCATGGCAAGCTCTCCACTGCTGTTCATCTGGGCATCGAGTCAGCGGAAAAACTCTCTCTCTGGTTCTGCCATCTGTTGGAATCAATAAGGGGGGCTTGAAACCCCTAGCCACCGCTCAGGGCTCCAGCATGTTGACGATTAAAGCTAACCCCTCTCTCTGTTCCTGCAAGTCCTGCTCACCATCAGCAAGGTTAAATGGTAGGTGCTGAAAGAAGTATATTATACCCTGCACAGTAATGCTAATCCCTCAATTAAATTATAGCTCCTAAGCAGACAGGCCTTTCCTGGCACTGCAGCTCTGAAAGCAAAGCCCTGCGACATGTTTGCACACTACAGTATGCACTTCATGCTGGGGCTTTGGATGGATTCATGTAGGGAATGATACTCTGCAGAAAGACAACAGTACACAATGTGTTTGTGCAGCGTAACTAGACATTAAAAGCTTTGGGATGTGTTTGTTTAGCATGGCAGAAGCATTATGAAGCCTTCAAACAACAGGAACACTCAAAAATCCTCTGTCCTGTTTGCCATCGTCTGATGTTTACAGTATGCGGCTGTCATCAATGCACAGCAATAATGCCTGTGTGCAGCAGATGGGAAAAGACTGAAGCAATGTCATTCTTCTTCAGCCCATGGGGTGCTCCTCCTCTAATGGGGAAAAATAAGGTTGTTTAATTGTAGTTTATTTCAGAGCCTGATTGCTTTTATTGAGCTCCATTATTCTTGTTAATGGGGCTGTAATGTGAATGTTGATAATGTGAGAACAAGTCTTTTCCTCACAATGTGAAATCCCGGCATTTTCTGGCCACTAAATCCTTGGCTACTTTTCTTAGCCAAGCATCTGCTTGCTGCTCCCTCCATCACTGTCATTGACCTAGCAATCAGTCAGGAGTGAAACTTAATGGCCCATGGTTAACATGTCTTATCTGGAAACTGCCCCGGATGTAATGTAAAGCACTGGACTCGGGATTCTAACTACCATCAAAGAATGCGTGAAGATGAATTACACTGGACACTCAGAAGATGTGTCCGAAATTTACATGAAGACAATTGATAGTCAAGGATGTTTACTTCTCTAGGAGAGTTTATTGAGGAATGTTAACGGATATTAAACTCTGAAGTTTTTATTGTTTTTCTCCAAGGCACAAAAAAGAGTGCTCACACATTCACACATGCATTAATGTTAAGAACAACAATCTCCTTTGCAAGAGAGCAACAACATTTTGACTGTCATTCATTATTTGGCAAGTCGACTGGCATTAAATTGGTTTATGCAGTGACCAGTGTGCTAAAATGTCGTTGGCATCTGGAACAGGGAGAAGGCATTAGCATTACACAAAGAGTGCATTATGAGTGAATAATGCACAGTGCTACCAGTTTGGACATGCAGCAAAGTGAATGTCAAAACTCATTCAAGCACACATTCCTCAGCCCATGCAGCCGCATATCACACTTAAACGAGTATACAAGGAATCCTATCTTCTGCTCATTCCTTCTTTATGATAACCACAGGCACAGCCCCAGAGGAGGTAGACGCCAATGCCAGAAATGTAGATATAGATGATGATGATAGCAGTCAGTCAGCATGACAGCAACTCAATCATCACGGGTCATGGGAGGCCTAGAACCTATCTCAACATGAATTAGGTAAAAGGCAGGAAAACACCTTGTGCGTCACATGGCAAACGCACAGACAAAGACAGACACGGCACGGCATACACTCAACTTTGGATATTCTGGAGTCTTCAGTTCACCTGACCCAGATGTCTTTGGACAATGGGAAAACACAGAAAACACAGAAAGCTCCAAATCAAGAGAACCATGACCAGAATCCTAAAAATACAAATCCAGCACTTTCTTGTTGCAATTGCCAAAATATACGCAAACTCTGATACACACTACACAAGTTTTTCATTTACACATAATGCTTCTACTTCCAGTATGCAGAAGGATTCACAGATCTAGTTACTGCAAAACGAAAAGTGCTTTTAGGATAACTAATTACATCAGACCTTTATAACATTAATAAATGCTGACAACATTTGATCCTCATTACACTGGTCTGACGAGAATAACACTTACCTATGCAATTCAGTGATTTAATGTTTGCCACACTGTATTCCACCAAGTGTTGTGCTTGGTGGAATACAGGGCAACATAGCGAATCATACAGTATCACTGGACAGTTGCTTGCTTAGGAAACCTACCAACTGATAATGGCTCTGTAATATAATTACAGTCTTATCACGGAAGTTATTTCATAGACTTATGAGAACACATTTTGCTTCAAAAGATCCTGTTCCAATCTCTGAATAAGCCATTAAACAGGCTTCAGACTGTCAGACTCATCAAGCTTAAATCCTTTAAAAATTACAATGATTAAGTTCTCCTTGCAAGCTATCAGATAAAACATAACACTAATACTACACTGATAAATTTAGAGTTAAGGAGCATAAATGAAAGAAATAGAAAAGTACTATTAACACACTGAAAGTTAAATCCTGTAACTTCCATATAAACCAAATCTTTTAATGTAGCTTTATCATCAGCTGTTACTCATGCTGTGAAGACCAAGACTGCACAATAACACCCCTACAGACAAACTCACAGCCTGCAGAAAGGAGGCCCTTTTCTTTGTGCGGAGGCCTCTATGACTTCTGAGAAAATGTAATAGCTGATATTTATCTCACATTGCCTCTGTAGAAAGAAATAATGGGGTCCTCTCCATTAAAGACCACATCCAAATGCTACAGCATTTCTTGTTAATGTATGTTTTCGAAACACATGAGAGGAGAAAAGTAATCAGTGCCACTGCATGAAAACGCTCTAAATCTAAAGCCTTTTCTTCTCTGATCTTGCCACCACCACATTATCGGTTTTCCCTGTGAACTAGACTGTATTCATTTTCACAGAGGGTTTATCAGTGATGACATGCTGTGTACTCGTGTTGACAGAACAGAGGGTTTTTGCTCTGCATGAGGCCAACAGGGTACGGCCATGCCCAGGCTGGCTGCTTCTAAGCCCAGGAGAGAACATTTTGCTTTCCCTTTCTCCTCTTACCCGTTTCTTCACTCCCTGTCTCTCAATGAGCTGGCATATATATTTATACTTTCAGTTTTTGTATCACCACCCTCTCCCACACTCCTCCAGTCCATCACTTTTCTTCTACGTCTGCACTTGCTTTTTCTCGTTTCTCTTTTTCTTCTTCATTCAATGTTCTTCCTGCTGGTGTTCGCAATGTTCCAGAAGGGACTGAGGAACACTAACATCCTTTGCTATCAAGAAGCACTTTCTACCAGAGTACCTCCCATTCTTGGTGCTAACGTTCACTGTTACACATTCCATGCCAAGGGTATGAGGTATGCAAGAAAAAAATTACATTTCAGTGGAAGTAACAATGGAGTGAATAAAAGCTTAAGAACTTTGCTGACGTTGGGGCTCACTGACCTTTGCATATATAAAAAATGATGATGATATAAAATGGCATATCTTGCATTTCAATTTAAGTAAAAGAATAGTTCTAATCAGGACCTATCACCATTTTTGTGATGTAAAAAACCAAAATTAATTCTTTGTGTTGGAGGATTGTTAGGCAGGTGGAGAGAAAGGCATTAATAAAAAAGCCTATCTTTCCTGCACGATTGAGTTTTTCCATTTTGCTACTTCCTGTCTAAGCATCACTCCATAAAACAGTATAAATGAGATTCCATGATTAGATGAATGGTTTCTTCATACATGTTCAAGCTAAACAAATCATTAATGAGTTAATTTGTCGAGGGGATAGGATAAAGCTTCATCACACAGACCACAACGACTCCATTTCTTTGACGGGGGGAGCAGACTTCGGGGAACGGCTGGCTGACTGCCTCTTCATGAGTGTAAGAGGGTCTGGCAGCTTCAGTGTCTGAGAATCGCATGTGTAGCACTTCAAGAGACATGCTGACACCAGAACTGTGAAGCTTGTGCTGTAATTAACGGCATCCTGCTTTCTTTCCAGAGGCCAAAGCAGAGATGCTAGTGTCACTTCATATTCTCATTCCTGGCCTCATTGAGATGATGGTCTGTGTGCCACAATAAGCCAATCACACCGATTATCTCTACACTTCTTTCAGCAAACCATGTGCAAATGTTTAAATTCAGAAATGACTTGATTGAAGGCAAATTCAAAGGGCGTTTTTTAATGAATTAGTGTCCTCAAAAGACCATCCAAGGCATTTGCTTCTTCTGATAGAGTCTGTTATGTTAGCACCTGCAAGCAAAACAAACACTGAAGCAAAAACATGATAAAAAAAACTTTGAGTTGTAGACTTTAATCATGTTCTGTGGGAAAATAAAAATCTGCCAGTCAGAAGAGATGAGGAGAGGAGATAAATAGGAGGAGGGGAAAAGGAAAGAAAGTTGTTGGAGAGAAGGACCTGATTTATCTGCAGTGGTTCATATGTGAATAGCGGTGGAGGCCAGAATGTTCCAACAGGCTGGGGATGTCTGAGAAGGCCTTGGACAGTGATTTATGGATCAGTGGTGGATGTGTTAATGGACTACGCCTATGCAGCATATCCATCCGAGGTATGGAGCCCCATACCTAGGATGGATATGCTCCATGGCAGTTTCTCAGTGCAGCACAACACATCATCACAGAGACTGACAGTGTTTTGGATGTTTATAAACACAGGGCCTATTGTCAGCCTCTGTTAAAGGATGAATAGGCCGCTGTTGACGCACTTCCCAAACAGACACGTTAATACAGCACAGCGGGAGCAGGGATCCAGACGGGTGAGGGAGGTTAAGAACAGTATGTGTATTTATACCGTTTTATTACAAAAACAGACATAGCAACTCTGATATAGTCATTAATAGTGTAACATTTAAACCATCACTCAAAGTAGCTAGCAGGTGGCAAAGGCTTGATAAATTAATTAATTAAATTAAAGATTGTATGTACTGACTTTCTCATATGATACTACAACTTTGTTGCCCCTGTAGCAACCCCAAGGCTGGGATAAATCAGGAGAGTTGCAATGAATATCCTGAAAAAGTAAAAGCGACTGACTGTCTAGTACGTCATACTGGACAGTGGAGTTTAAAATGCCTGCCTGTAGGAGTCATTAAGGTAAAACAGACACTTACTGGGACAACATGAGCAGCTCAGACACAAAGGAAGCAACGTTATCTTAAACAAAGCCTGAAGGCATAAAGACACCTGGTCTGATTTTCAAGCAGGATTGTTCTGCCTGACCAAATAAGGATTTTTTCAAAGGATATTCGAATTGTCGGTGGACAGGTTTGTAGAAACATTTTTTAATATTTCATTTACGCTGTCAGTTGCAGAGCTGTTTACCATTTTTGCAGTGCTTTCCATGTTTTTTCTATATGAATGCACAATTGAAGATGCTGGTTTTTATGTTTTTGCCACCCAGGGACTGACCCTGGTAACTGACATGACATCATGTGCTCTATTGCAAGAAAATGAAAATGCAGGACCAATAAATGATTAGTTTTGCCACAAAAAAGAATACAAAAATTAACACTTAGGCATTAGGCTGCAAGAATACGGATGAAACGATAATCACAATTATTTTTGATCAATACAAAGATCATTTATCATGATTATTCATCCATCTTGACAAAAGAAAATGTAGTGCACCACATTTAATGCCACTACAGTATAAAATGCATTTGAATTGTTGGTTTGAGATAGGCTTTGCTTGTGCAAAAGGGGATTCCCAAACAAGTCAAAATAGCAAGGATCCTCTTGCATGGTGGATTTCAGCTATCCAGTACCTGAAGCTGATGATGGCGTTCTGTACATGCCTGCTTCCTTGGTGCCTGCTGTGCTGTTTTTAATAAAGCAAGGACAAATCACCCTATCTGGCTCTTCTTTAAATGGTCAAGAAGTTGGTTACATAATCATTATTTATCAATAATTGTCAATAATGTTAAAAGATATTCCTGCATACTAATACAGTAATTGTGTGCAGCCCTAGTAAATTATTAAATACATTTTTAAATAATTTAAATCACAGTAGATCAAGATCATGACCTCCTGCTTAGATTCAATGAATCACTTCAGCTTTTATCAGTTAATTTTTAAATTTGCCTAAAATGTATTGCATGGAAAGTTAAGATTTGTCTTCTATTAACTCAGAGCTAAGCATATTAGACAAAACAAACAAAGAAAAAAATGTGTAATTACTGATAATTACTCCTTTACAAACATAACACGCATTACACAGTGTGGAATTCCAAAGGGAGACTGAAACCTTTTTGCCATCAGTTTAACAAGCAAATAACATGCCTCCATGGAACACAAATGAGAATGGATTATGGAAGAAGATATTCTAATTCACAACACCCCCAACCTTACCATACCACAGCTTACTCATTGCTCTGTCTTGGCTGCAAACTCTCTAAAAGTGTGTAATAATTGAATAATTGCTATGTTTTGAAGAATGTTGAGTGCCAGACTGCAACAGCTCAGCAGCACCAGGCCTGTGTCTCTGACAGAAACCTTGTGTTAACCCAAACCCTATAAACATCATTAAAACAGCAGGGCCTATAAAACGCTTTTATGTAGTAAAGAGGCAACTAAACGGGTTTTGTACTATTGCTCCTAAAATAAATAACGTTCCAATTGCTGCTACCTCCATGAGAACAACGGGATAACAGGAATCAGACAACTTTCAGTCACAGTTTCAATATCATGTACACAAAAGCAGAAATCTACTTAGAGTCGTGAATAGTTATTCTGGATATCTTCACACTGATTAATGATCAGATGTTATAGATAAATACATTTGTACGAATGTGAGAATGTTGATGTTGTGTGTTAATGTCCTTGAATGTGAACAAAAAGGCCTTCCCTCGATCATTTTTGGACACATGGCATTTAGTTATCATTCTGTTCACTGTGTGTCGGCGCAGTTTAACAGTGTCTCCTCATTCAAGATTTTCCATGTAATAACTCCAGAGGAGTTTGCCAGGTGGTAGAGGGTCACTGTTTACACTTGAGTAGCGCTGCTAGAGGCAATCTAACAGAAGCCAATATCTATTTGTAAAAGACCTATCACATGAGGCAAGTGTCCTTTGCTGCAGCTTTCTCCCCTCTTCTCCTTTCCCATACACTAGCTTCCTAATCAGATTGGTCAAAAACGGCCCCAATTTCAGTGGGTATATAAATAAATAAAGCGGAGCAAATCACTTATACTGTATTTTGGCGCCAACATTCATCATTGTCAGCAGGCATATACAGTTCATATGCCCCTAACACGTCCCATTTCCCCACCAGCAGCCATCCTGCCATTTGATAGGACAGCATACTCGCTCATTTATAGAAGAACCTGTCAGTTTTGTGCTATTTACTAATGTAAATGTCCCCTGGATTAAGTCATCGTCAGGCATTCCCTTGCTGTGACAGGAAAACAGGCGAGCATAGCCATTTAGAGTCAAATTTCTGTCCACGCTGCATAGATTTGAATACTTACTTTGCAGAAGTAGTTGAAGGTCATGACGACCTCTAGAAAATACATGTTAAAGTTCTTGGTTTACCTCATGAGTAAAACGCCGTCACAAGTTCAGGAGGAGCAGTGCAAAGATAGTCTTAATGGCAGATAACGACAACAGTCAAAGAAAGCCTAACATTTCATTCATGCCTAATCTAATAAACCGAGTTAGGGTAAATATATTCTTGTGCTGCCTTACAAGTTTTAGACTCTAAAGACTTGAAATTGTGCTGTATACACAAGCTATAAAAACATTTGCTCAACAACAACAGACTAATGGTTTACATACGTAAACAGAGTACCTATCCAGTGGGATAAAGCATGCAAGAACTGACTGTTGATCCAAGCAGCTGAGGCTACAGCCCAAATCGCCACGAAGAGAGGACTTTCATTTTGTTTACAATGAAACTCTCTAAAAGCCATCATATCTGCTGTGTTCCTATTGAGTTACAGGACAAATGAATTACTGGGCATTTAGTATTACAAACAGCAGCATCTCTTAAAGCCGGGCAGATCTTAGGACTAAGCCAGAGAGAAATGCCACTGCTGAGATCCATTTCCAGCTATGTAGGAGGGGAACTAAACAGTCCTCTTCCCCTCTCTACTGCTCTTTCAATTTATTCTGTTTGAATGTTCACTGTGGTCTGCCCACTTGTTTCTGAAGCTGATAATCGGCTCAGGAAAATTAGCTTATCTACATTTAGCATTCAGGAAGACAGAGGAGTCTCGTAAACAGAAATAAATAATAATATAAAATACTGCACTGTACAGTACTTTGTGTGTGTGTTTGTATGTGTTTGGGTGTCAAAGAAAGACAGCGGTAGATTACTTTGAGTGCTTGTATTACAGCAAACAGGAAGGGGGGCTCCAAAGGCATTTTTTAATACTGGAGATTTCTAAATTGTATGATTAACATTCATTCTGCTATATGTGGAAAAGCCCTATATGGTTTCAAGTGTTCTGTGAGCTATGCCTGTTTATTCTGGCTATACCTCCAAGTCAGTACATCTCCCTGTCAGTCAAATTTCTGACGTCATGAAGGAAGGAGTCAGCTCTCTGCTGGGTCTCTGCAGATGACAGGGAAGGCATGGCGCTACCTGGCCCTGCACCCATTCATAAAAGCCTGTTATTAGTGACCCATGCAGTTGAAGCCCAAAACACTATTTAGGAACATGTTTTTCTCAGTTTGATTGTCAGGGTGTAAGATGACGCCACAGGCACATACAATGACCTATTTCAGTGTTACAGCCTTCAACAGTCTCTGGCTTCTACTGATGGCAGAAAACAGTTTGAGCAACATTTGCACCATCCTTTATAATGTGTAGGAGGCAGATGTCATACCTTATTTGGGTTTATAAAGCTTGTCATTAATTTTTTTTTCCCACCTTGAGAGCAGGGAACTCATATGTTTTCATATTAGATTCCTCACTAGAAAGCAAGTTACACATCACATTCAGGATGGACGAACATCTGACAAAGAGGCCAGTGGTGCTACAATAAGGAAAGACATGGACAGTCAGTAGACACTGTAACCTCCCTGGGCCAAATCATCATCATGTACAGAGACAGACCCAAGCTTTCACAACTAATAAGATGCTTTCATGACAACAAAAAGTATCAGCGCTATCCTGTCTGCAAAAAGGCAACAAGACTGCTTAGATACAAAGAAAACAAGAGAGATAGAGGAGCATGGAAAAATTAAGGATTTCCACAACTGTTATCTGAACTCTAGCAGGCAGCTCAGGGTAACCCTTTGGTTCAAGTTGTGTTGACCATACCTATCAACTATCAACTACATAAATCCCTCATGATGGCTAATGCACAAAATCCATTTAGGCAATTTCCACACCAGGCTAATGATTTCCACTGACATAGTAACAGCCAATAATCCTTGATGAGCTCCTAAACAAATACAATTTCATGTTGCCAGGCAAATTGCCACCTCTGTTCAGGGCTAACTGACATCACTGAGCTAAGTCAATGCACTAAGTGCATGACTGAAATTAATTGTGCCTTCCTAGGTACAGTAGGAGGCATTATTGCACTTAACTTCTACTTTGCACCTCACACCTTCAATGTCCAACTAAAAAGAACAACCACAGTGAGGTGAAGACACTACAAGATAATGATTCCAAAGAAAAAACTTCAAGGGTGTTTTATGAATCTTGTAGAGAATCATGGGCTTGACAGCAGGAATGAAGGAAGGACAGTTTAAGAGGGGACCCTTGAGGGGCTATTACATCACCTGTGTGTGATATCTCAATAAGAAGCATGTCCTACACAATCGAGAAGGGTACATTAGTGGGTTGACCTATACAACTCCTTGACATGGATTAAGAGCTGTGCAGTGAATCAAAATAGCCACTCTGGATATTTTTTTTTAACCTAAAAGAGTTTAAGGAGAGAAAATTCTGTACCTTACCCCAAATGTGTCAGGTAGGGGTGGTATAAATAGAAAGCACCATTCTTCTTCAGGTGTGGAATGAGCCATTTCGTGATTATCAATGATACTTTTTTTGTGGATGCATTCGATTATAATGATACAGTGACACTGTAAATGCTTTGTCAAATGGGAAAATGATCTAAAATAAATTTACAAGTGATGTAACAGGGTTAAAAAAGTTTGATAACCACAGCTTTAAGCAGAAGTGTCATACCTGTAACACCCTCAGCTACAGCGAGGACTGTAAGCACTGAAGTATGATAATAGTTCATATTGTTATCTACAGTAAGTGAGAAGATCTGATGGAATGGGAGATTTAAAACAGATCTTCTCAGTTTACTAAACAGATTGAAATTACAGTCCGTGAGCCATTCAATACCCCTAGATTAAACAAATACACAAACACACCCTCTGGACACAACTGTATCTCCAGCTGATACTAAATCAGTTTACAGGGGATGAATATTTGTGTTAATCCCTCTGTGGTGGCTAGGACTTCCCCTCAGCATGTAGTTTTAAAATAAAAAAAGAGTCCAAAAGGATTCTCTAAGACTAATAGACGAGATTATAACAGTGACCTCACATTTAACCAAAATTCAAGCTTTAATAAATGTTTGCTTTTCTTGCATTTGAGCCATTGTTTGTCAGCTTTTTTTTTCATTGGAATGTGCCATTTGTGTTGGATTTTTGATTGAAAAATATGTTTCCACTGCCATTGACTGTACAGACTGTATCTTCTTCTGAGTAAAATGTCTTACTGTACATCGTGTGCTAATGATAAATGGACACGTCCGGACAGAAACTCAAGAGTTTCAAGTTTCCCTTTTCCTTACTTAGTCATGATGGGATTTTTTAGGTTCTTAACAATCCAATGCCACTTGAAATAACAGTGAGACTTTCGAGGCGTAAAAATTTTAACACATTTTTTGAGTACTATCTAGTCTGGCAATAGCCTTGTATTTGTATAGTATAATACTTTGTCAATGGCCACAGTCATGTTATAAGTCTCATGAATTACAGTGCATTTAGAACACAGAATATCAGAGATTGTATGACATGTTATTCCACTTATGACTGAGAATAAATCTTATTGGCTCTTGGAATTTTCACTCACTGTTTAACCTTCCTTGTGTTTGAGAGTTGACATGTTATAAAAGTAATTTCCTGGCTTATTTGGGATAAAACATTTAAATTCTCTTACAAGTAAGTATCATACAAGTGACTTTTGAAAATTGACATTTCTTCTACTGAAGAGTTAATGTGGAACTTGTCTAACTTCCTTCATAACAAAGTGGGAAATGTTCTAAAAATGAAAGCATAGGTCAATTTAAATAAACAGGCTGAGAGAGAGCAATTTATGCAATCTTTGATGGTTTGTCTGCATAAGAAGATGTGTTTTACAATTACAGAGTGAAAACTGCTTATTAGTATCAGAATAAATTGCAGTTTAAAATAGACCCAATAAAACCTAGTAAAATCTTGATTTCCTTGGACACTTGGATAGTTACTATGAAGCTTCTGACAGTCAACTATTACTACTGCAGTAACCAACCAGTCAAAAAAACAACCACATGAGGTGTTGGGTGGTAATGTGTTTTGAAGATATAGCGGTGCCTCGAAGCTAGGTTTTTTTTTTTTTTTTTTTTTTTCACCCATTACATTTTATCGCCTCCTCACATACAGTATAAGGGGATCTGGAAACTGATGTCAAACCCTATAACAAGGGATAGTAATGCTTCAAACGATGGAGAAAACATATGACAGAGATACTGTCTAATATATACAGCAAAGACAGTTGGGGCAAATTTTGGCCAGAAAAAAAAAACACAACAAAGTCATCCTTCAGTGTGCATGCTGTACAAGAATAACAGTGGGAACCAGATGAGTCCCAAAAGGAAAAAAAAAAATGCTGTCCCTTGGTGGATTCTTCAAATCCCAGAAAATATCTCTAATGAGTGGTAATGCTTCTCCCAGGCAGCTGATGAGAAATATTTGTGTGTTTGATTATTTTGGCATGAAAATTAATGCCACGTGAGCAAGTTGGGAAGAGTTTCTGAAGACACCATTAAGATTCCTCTCTCTCTTTCTGTCATCTTTTTATTGAATTTGGAATGAATTCTGGTTTCTCAGGCCAAACTAGTAGAACACCTACCAGTGAAGGACATAAACAGATGCTAGTCCTGACGAAGCAGTTCTTCACACCCTTGGATTCAAATCCAAAAGTTTTGGGAAGAAAAAAAAACAAGATTATATTTTCTGCATCCCATTAAAACCATTCTAAGCCACTGCCGGATTGAATATCATTAAACTTTTTTATTTCTTTTCATTTCTCTTTTCTTCTGTTGACAGCTACTTGTCATAAACCGCCACCAAACCCCCACGAGGCCCCCTAGTGCAGTCAGACGGAGTACAAAGCAATCATATCTGCTGATTAAAGCTCTATTGCATTCTGCTGCACGGGGCTGGGCCCTGCATCATTAATGAAGAGTAGATATTATATCCTGTTTACAGGGAGAAGGGAGGCAGCTCATATTAAGCATTAGCGCTCCCCTTGCACTACTTCCACCCACTCGGTAAGAGGGCAGCATGCCCCTGGCTCAGCACTGACCTGCAGACTTTGGCTAACAGTAGGCTGTGGTAGGTGGAACAAGAACGACACATACTACCAAGGCTGTATCTCAGCGGCTGCATCATGACATCAGTGAAAAAATGCTGCTGGAAAAAATCTGCAGCTTGTTTGACTGAAAATGTGTGTGTGTGTGCGTGTGGGTCTGCGTGTACGTCAGCATATTTTTGCAGGTGTGAACAGTTAGAGAAGTTACCCACAAGGTTATCTAACTTATCTGAGGTCTGTGGTCCTTTCTCATTGTACTTCCCCATTATTTGCCCCTTGCTCCCTGTCTCTTCCTCTTTCTCTGACTCTCTTGGCATCAGCCCAGTGGATGTAGGGCCAAGTGGTCAGTCTCTGAGGAGGGACACCCGCTCGGCATGGTGTTCGGGACAAACACTGCAGCAGCGTTTCCTCTGCTCTACCCATCTGTTGGTTTTGGCCCACTCCTCTGGACCACAGCACAAATCTGGCCAGGCTTTAGCAAACAAGCTTGTACAGCAGCCAGACCACTTTACACAGGACTTTTCTGTAAGTACTGTCAGCAGCAATTAAATGTGGGAATGGGACCGGAATTCTGGGCTTTGGACAGTGGGATGGTTAAAACATTGAGAAAAGGTCATTCCCACGATATTTACAACCCATAAACTCTATTTTTGACCTTCCCCCTGGAGTACTGTGCGTCTGATTCGCCACTGTAATAATATGACATGAGCATGAATGTACAAGTAAGGGCATTAAGTTGAGCATACATGATAGAATAAAAGTTGACTCATATATCTCGTAAAATAATAGTTTCTGCTCTTCCACAATCCTTCACATCACAGTGATATGTTATGAGTCCCATTGGCAATCAGTTTAAGGATTTGAGTGCCATTGTATCAGTAAATGATTAATATACAGTGAGTTAATCATTATTGGATGCTCTAATTGGATTATCTTCCAAGAACATAGAAAATGACTAATTATTCATCAAGAGCACTCTTGTATAACACTATTTATTTTTCTCTGATTTGCACCTCCCCTAAGCCTTTCATACCTTCTGAGCCACAACACTGTCACATCAACATAGTCAAAGTCAAGTAACCATTGACAATGGAATCATGAGACAAATCATTTGAGTCATCTGCATTTAAAACAGTAGCAAGCCCAAGAGCAGTCTGTGCTATGACATTCTGATTACAAAACTTCACTGGAGCAGAGAGGAGAGGAGAGGAGAGGAGAGAAAAGGAGAGAAAAGGAGAGAAAAGGAGAGAAGAGAAGAGAAGATAACTCTTTCAGTTTCCCTTGCAATTGCATTACATTAAAATCCAGAGCCTTTAATTTATCTGTATCTTCTAGCACAGGTAATTTTTGAGTGCAGGGCAGAGAATCATACAGACACTCAATCGATAAAAAGGAGCCGAAAGGAGGCAATGGAAGTGATTGCTTCAACCTGTTAAAGGCAGCTAGAGGATATGAGGTGTTCCCTAGATCATTTTCATGTGAAATCAAAAACACAGTAATAAATAGAAACACTGCAGCTAATGTATGACTTACCTTAAAGGTTTTATACCAGACAGAGTTGATCGGGCCAGATGGATGATAGTATGAAAGAAAAGAGAAGGACAGACATTAGTGACGCTGAAGAAGAATGAAGAGTCTTTTTCTCCTGATATGGTCCTTTGTTGTCTCTATGTTAACTATAAAGTAAGGAAAGGTGGGCTGTGAGTGGTTATTAGGAGAATGTGTGAACCATACTAAACATTGAAGCAATGTTTTAAATAACCTGCAGAGGAGATAAAATGTTTCAGTGTTCATCGGGCAGGTTGTTTTTTAGGACACGGAGGGCTGAGTGCACTGAATGATAATCCACATTCCAGCCACAATTTGGTTCAAACCGCTCTGAAAATTGGCACCAGATGCCCAAGGGAGTAAAAGACAAATCCCCAAATGAGCCTATCTGATTGAGTATCACCTACGCCACAGTGTCTGGCCAGCACAGACATAGAGTTCAACGTCCACTGTGATAAGCGATAAATTCAACACAGATGGTAAAATAATCAGACATTTTGCCCTTAATCTCCAATAGTTTTCTGTTACCTGAAACCAGTCTAGGTTTTAAATAAGGACACACTGATTTTTCTGTTACACCAGTAGGAATATTCAGTAATCAAAATCAATAAGTTGGAAGTGTGATCAATGAGAATATAAAAAATAGTTCAGAAAAAAGAGTTTTTTACAGTACAGAAAGTACTGAATATTAATTTAACCAAACTACAATATTATAAGTTAAACTAAAAAGTTATGAAATAACAAGGATATCAAGACTAAGCAGCATGCATTTTATTAAAAAAATATAAATAAAAAGCTATTGCTGAGGTCGTGAATCATATGGGCTTTGAAGATATACACCCACGCTGATGGTAAGACATACTTTTTCTATTACATGTATGTTTAAAACTTTTTTTCCTTCCTTGTTATACATTATCAAAAATCACTGAGTGGCAGAAAATATACACCAGTATTTCATTTATAAAAGCCTTCCTAAAATAATCAACAATTGTTTCTGTGGTTCCCACAAGGACGAGAAAAATGAATCTAGTGTTGTATCCATTCTGCAGGCAGACTGGGAGAATAAAGGAGAAATGGCGTGTCTTTTGTTTATTTAGTTCTCCCTTCTTGAAACACTCAAGAACAGAGACCATACAGAGAAGACAGGTGTGAGCTACCCCTCAGCTCTGGCCAAGGGCAATTTTTGTTTTCCTAGGATGTAGTGGTTACACTACTGGATTGGATTAGGACAACGTGATCCAAGACTGCAGTAGAGCTTGGAGGCATCTTTTCTCAAGAGTGTGGTCCCACAGCCTGAGGATAGGTAGATACTGTTGCCTGTAATAAAGTACAGTTGATGCACACATTGTAACTGGATTAGGCCCTCTGGCCACACGGTATTCTCTGGAGGTCAGCATACAGAGAATTCACTGTCACAGAAATATGAGTCAGAGCTGTGTGCCTAGCATCATATTGCCAAGGATGTTTCATACCTTCAAAGAAACCGTCTGAAGCTGGCAATTATAAAGTTTTGCACTAATTATACAGATAAAAATGCCTCAACCACCAATTAGCACATACACTCTATTTTAAAATCTTGACTTGGTCAAACAATATGGTAGCTATTAACAGCTACTGGTAATTTACATACGGTTTATGGCAACACATGCCAGAAGAGATACAAACAAGCATATTTGTGCCAAAATTATACTCCATACGTTTTCTTTGCTACCTTATCTATATAAGCAGTTGTATTTTGACTTTTGAGAAAGTAGCATTGTTGTTTAGGATACATGGAGGAAATGCTTATTGGTGAAAAGTTCCATTTGGTTAACCAGCAGGAGAGAGAAGTAGCATTAGAGCCTCCTTTATGGCAGAAAAACTGAAGGAAAAGGATGGTTCCATTTATTGTACAGTGGAACGGCTGACTATTTAAAACTATTCATCTGGTTCCATGCAAATGCTATCTTAATTGGATATCAAGCACCTGATAGATCATCCATTTAATAAATTTGAG
This sequence comes from Xiphias gladius, assembly GCF_016859285.1. Classification (NCBI taxonomy): domain Eukaryota; kingdom Metazoa; phylum Chordata; class Actinopteri; order Istiophoriformes; family Xiphiidae; genus Xiphias; species Xiphias gladius. The sequence continues at coordinate 18,371,848 of NC_053410.1, forward strand.
GGATGTTGATAAGAAACGGACTAATTGTCATGCCTGGCACTAAAATAGTGAAGTTGAAAATAACGGACATGTGTAGACATTGTCTGTCAGAAAGACTTCACATAACTCAAAAGTATACTATAACAGAATAATAATTAGAGATGTCTTTTTTTCTCTTTCAAACAGGTCACCATAGGACTGACACTTGCCTTAATCCTGACAGCCAATGGGAAAAAAGGCACATATGCTACATGTTGGTTAGGATAAATTTATTCTTTCTAATGACCATGCAGAAAGCAGCTCAAGAGATCCAAGCCTCGTCCATTCCTAGGAGAGATAGTGAAACGCCAGAGGTAATTAACAGCAATGGAGGTGCTGAAGGGCTGCATGACATCCAAGCACCAGATACTGTGTTCCACTCCTCTGTATTTTGTTAATTAGTAGCATTAAACTAATCCCAGCCTCATCCTTTCTTTTCCACCATCAGTGTCCACCAGGGCAATGGCACAGTGAAGCAGAGCAACTAAAATGAAGAACTGTAACAATACCAATTTGCCACAGCTCTGAACACTCCAGCATTTCCTAAATATATGTACTTGTGCTCATCTCCTTTTTTGTGGCTGATGCTTTGATAGTGTCCTCTGTGTAAGCCTGAGTGCTGCAGGGTAAAGGTTTGGAGTGAAATGAAAGAGATCATAGGGAGCTGGAGCTTGCTACATAGGTGTGTCTGTATCAACACTGGTGTTGTTATACCCACGCCTGTGGCACGATGCTGTAGACTGCTATGTGATTTATTAGCCTGCACAGATAGCAAGAGAGCATGGGGATAACAGATGCCACTAATGTAGACTATAGCTGTCTAATAATAGCCTTCTAAAGGCTTTCTGCAACACTCTAACAAACCAGCAATGTGTTTATTAAATCTGTACATCTAAAGTAATTACTTGGATAACGGAGACATCACTACTTTTGCATCATTAGGAAACTGGATGCAGCATACAAAATACTGATCATCATTTAGTTTGTACAAGCTTTTCTCTCATCATGACTCTTCTGTGGCACATCAGGGGTGTTGAAAGACGTAAGTTAAATGCCAAGATGTGAAAATAAAATCCTGGCTCAACTTTACCCTGACATGTTTGATCGATTCAAACATCTAGGCATTCCAATCTGTATGTGAGTTTGTGTCTTCGAGAAATAATTCACATTCTAGGTACAGTGAGATCCAAAAGTCTGAGACTACTTTCCCATTATGAGAGTATAGAATAGAAGTATAGAAGTATGGAGCCTGCCCACAGACCCAACAGTGTCTTCAAAATCTTCCAATGTATGCAGGAGCCATGACCTTTTCCTCCCTGACTAGTTAAATTATTTACAGGTGCTCTCCTCCTGGCAAACCTCTTACTGTCTTCACCTCCTGACACAGAGGCACTCAGACACTCAGCTGAATATAAACCATCACCATGTGAGTGCTAGATGGTTGGAAAGAATTCAAGCTGGGCAATGTGTTAAAGCAAGTGTGTAGCACTCACATTTATATCACCTGATTCAGAGTAAAAGTCTGTGGATTTCTGGTCAAATAAGCACAGTTAGCAAATCCAAAATTAAAATGCACACTATGCCACTGGCTCCATATTTTTCCATATAATCCATATTTTTTCCACACTGGCAGATGAGAGGCAACAGTGGCTTTGTGATGAAAAATGAACTTGCTCTGACCACAAAGAGAGTGAACTTGCACTCTTTCACAAAGAGAAAGGATGGTTGAAAAAACAGGGGAAATCACTCCCTTATCTTTTCCCAACCTCTGTGTTTAATGCTTTGAATCTGACTTCAAAGCAATGTGGGTCTGAAAGTCGCCCTGTTGTGTGGGTGGGAAGATTTTACTTTCTTTTTTGGTATCACTGCAGTACACTGCACACCTGTTAGAACAAGAAAAAAATGCTAATCAGTCAGAGCATTTTGGTTCTTGGTGTGTAATTTAACAAACTAGCAGGGGCACAAACAATCGGTAAATACAGAATAACACTGCAGGTGTGAATGATATGGATGATATGACATACCCTGGATTTTGACAGTAGCATGTAATGTATGTAAAGCATAATGTAATTATCAGTGTCACTGTTCTTTTCACACATTGTACTTGCAGGGTTGTAGTGTTTTCAAAACTCTACATGTCTTTTATTATATCTGAAATATAATCAATCCCTATTTGCCATTGATGATCTGTGACTGATCCGGCCACTGTGATTGGCTAATCAAGACTTGCTTCTTTCCAAAACGCAAATAAAAAACAGCTAATTTATCAACCAAAGCTCTTCTGACAACTGGCAGTTTTACAGACGTGCATGAGTTTGGGTGTTTCATGTCACTGTCAAACCACAATGTTTTCTGTATTGATTTTCCTGTCTGATCTCATCACAGCCACGGAGGAAGGGAGGCAAGGTGGACACATTAGAGAGAAAACATCAGAAAAAGTAATGTAATACTGGAATTGCTGAGGCTCAACCGAAGCAGTTTTGTTGGTGTCTACAGTAGGATGAGTGGTTTATAAAGCTCTCTTATCCTTGTCAGTTCTGCCAGTATGTTAATGAAGGTGCTGCAGCAGTAGGAGGCAGCGGCGGCTGGCACCTGGTGGGGAAACAGCCTCCCTTGGGGACTCACATCCCTCTACTAGGACATGTGGTGGAGGACTGGGAGGGGGGCCTATTTGTGAGCTCCAGCGGGTGCCAGAAAGATCACAGTGACCTGCTCCAGGAGCGTGCGTCCCACTGACAGAGCTCCTGGAGCCAAAATAGACTCTTCAATCAGTGTCTGCAGTGGACTGCAGGCAATGTCATTACTATCACCAGTCTTGTATTTTTCTCAGAAGAAAAACCACATCAAAAGTGCATCTTGTATGTGCCTCACAGTAAATGCAGGAGTCTTCTGATGAAACATACCTCTATTAGGTAGACTCTGACTGCGGACTGCTACAGATACTGACCTTAAGGAGATATGAAGGTTTTCTACATTATCCTTAATGATTAAAGAAAAAAAAAGGTGAATGCCAAACAAATGCATCCGTAAAGTTGGAATCAGAAATATAACAGTAGAGCTAAATTAGAAATCCAAATGTATGCCGAAAAAAAAGTTTTTGTGCTTCTCTGCTTCTGTTGCCTCTGTTTACTCCGTAATAAAAAGGAGTACATGTATCATTGTGCAAAGTCCTGCAGAAATAAAAAAGCTTTAAAAAGTATTGTAACGTTATTCAGTATCATGCTCCTTTTCAAACCCACTACACTACTGTACACTGTTGAACACTGTTTTACGGGAATTTTTCTGCAATATTTACTATCTAAACGTAATAAAACAAAATTGTTAAATGTTTCCAGTCTTAAACATTGGCTTATTATTATGTCATTTAATATTACATTCAAAATATATCCTAGCAAGCCATTTAATTCAATATTCTGCCATTAAACAAAATTTTCCTAACATAAGAGAAAATTTTGCCAGTGGGGTGAGTTAATCCCACTAGCTCCCAGGTTTGCAGGATTCTGGGTTTTTTTTAATCAAATGAAAGCCAAGGCAGGATAAGGCACGTCGCTGCACTCACACCAAGAATATAAAAATTTCATTCTGAAGATTTCTCAATTCTCGGCTTGATTTGTATTGCAAACAGATATAATTATTATTCCATCCCAATAGCAGACTTACCCTTGTTGAAAAAATATATTTTTAGAAGTCAAAAGAAGTGTAACTGTAAATGACTGGTTAAAACAGAGATCTTTTTTGCAGCACTTCAGGAAAACATCCACAATGACTGCATCCCCTGGTATTCAGCAAAGCTCAACTGTTACCATTTAGTCCATCTGAGCAAGTGCTTTTTAAGCTTGCTTTGAAAAGTAGTGTTTCTATTCTCAGACTCTTTTCAAAGCACAACTCTAATGTGAATGAACTATATGAGGAGCCTCAGGAGTTCAGTGATTTGAATATTAAAATGGAACTGTATATCTGGACTACAGGGCTCAATTAGTCTACACAGGTTCTTGAGAAGATTTACAATAATTGAAAGCTTTTGATCCTAGAGCCTAAACTGTCACTGACAGGAGTGAAGGACCAATGAATGACAGTATGTATGCAACAATGTAAGCAGAATCTTTTGCATTGAGGAAAATATCCTAAATACAATACTGTAGAAAAACAAAGCAAAAGACAAAACTGTGAAGTTTTCCTTCTCCACCATACATTAATTTCTCCCCTGCACAGCAATTCATTTCTCATGTGGATGTGAGCTTCCTTTCCACCTTACTGCAACTCTATCAAGAAATATGATTAATATGTTGGGCCAGAACCCAGGTCCATGGCACAGTCAGATAATTAAGTTCTAATCTTCACACTGTGGTGATATCATTAACTAACTCACCCCTACAGCTCCATAAAGAGGAAGAAACCGATTGACAGTTTGGTGGGCATAGGTGCAAAAGCCACATTAAAATGAGACCTGGGAAAAGCAGGTTTTCATACAGCTATTGCCTAAATCGATAAAGGCTATTAGGTCCAAGTCCCTAAGGCACATCTGACAGAACTCAGGCCCAGGGAAGACTAAAAAGGCAGAAAAATGTCCAGGTAATTTATTCAGAGTCAACAATGGATAAATAATAGACAAATATTAATCATCTTGGTACTGCCGCTGAGCTACCTATTCCATAGCAACAGTGCCCGTTCCTCTTCATTTTATTTTGCTATAGAATGATCTGCTGACAGCGGCAAAACATGTAAATGTGTACAAGTTTTAATGAAATTTGAATATTATTTTATAAAAAGAAAGAAAATTCTGTCACAGTATATACAACAGTTGTAGTAAGGCCTTAAAAGCTTTACTTTTTTCTTTTCCATCATTTCATTCTAGACACGTGATGCTGTGATGTGCTGTATCACTACTTATATATTACACTATTTATAAACCCTGTCACATAATGTATTCTGATCACAGGTGTTGCTATAGTCAGCTGTCTCATCTGCACCCCACTCCTCTGCTGTCTTACCGTCACAAGGTGATTTGTTTCGCAGTGGTTTGAGATTGACAGCTTCCTAATGTTGACAGCTAATGCCAACACCATTGGCAAGCTGTGAAACAAGGCAGTCCACATTGAAATATCTTCAGTGACAATCCCTAAACCCATCTACATCATGGTCTTTTTCTATTCTAAAGCAGAAAAAAGACAGATAGTCAAGTCAAGACAAACACAATACATGTCTACACATACATGATGTAATGGTATTAAGCAATGACTACGGTATCCAGGCTAATTTTACACTGCTTCCAAGATCATGAAACAAATTTAAAGGTACTATATGTAGGTTCTGCTATTGCCACATAGCCAATGGTAGCATTAACAGCCGTTTAATTACCAGTCTAGAAGAAAAGTTGCAAGTTCATCATCAAACTTCATTCCTTTAATCGCCAAGAGCTGTCTCAAGCAATGGAAAGCAACACCAACCCTTGTTTTGCTTCTATTTTTGTCACTTTTTTTTCTACTGAGGTGTTGCCTGGCTGTCTCGTTGCGTTCCAATAGCCAGTCACTGCAGCGTCCAGTCTACTGTACAGAAGTAGCGCTGCACGGAGGGTGCATTATAACCTCTTGTTTTGAAACAAAACAATGGCTGAAGCTCTTTGCAAGCAACCATCATCACCCCCCGCTCCCAGCAAGAAACCACATTCGGCAGAAGAGAAAACTTACATTGAACACCTTTAAATATCATTTATTTCAAAGATAGATCATCATCAAATCTGTAATCTGTCAGTCTTCAAGCAACTAATTGTGCCCTCAGCTATTTAAAGAATACTTTGAATGAAAGAAACACACAGACACACACACACACACACACACACACACACACACACACACACACACACACACACACACACACACACACACACACACACACACACACACACACACACACACACACACACACACACTCAATACTGTAGTAAACATCAAAAAAGTATATTTTAAATTCAGCTAAAAGACTTTACATTGGTTCAAGCAAATTAAATTGACACATGGTGCTCATAAACATTTATCCATTATGTATGCTCTAAATGGGACCAGGTGTTCACTTGTGCAACTTGTCAAACTACATTTTAAATAGAACAGGAACTTCAATTAAGTGTCCAACACCACTTAATGAAGTGCTGATTGTGAGAACAGAACAGTGTCCAGAAACATAATGAACTCATTAATGCTAATTTATACAAAGTCTAACATTTGAGCCCTTTGTTTATTTGTGAGAAGCCAGAAAACATCCTATGGGTTCATTATGATCTGGAGAGCTTCCGCTAACTGTGTGTTGGACACGGGGGTCAGGACAGGCATGCAATCAGGCAAGTGCCTCATCTAGCGTATGCAAAGCAATTCCTGTTCTAAGCTAATGTCATCTTGGTGGGCAGAAATGAGAAAGTAGTGATGCAAGATAATTACCAGGGCACACCAGAGACAGGTGGTGCCCTAACTGTGGTGATTTAACATCTTGAATTCCTCATTCTCATTAGGCCTGTACTATTCCTCAGTCAGGAAGTAAACTTTATGGCACTAGGCACTAAATCTTCACACAGAGCCTCTGAGGAATGGCTGCTCCCAAGTGCCTTCAGAACACGCTAATGGTTGTGGATAATACAAAAAAAATCACAAACAAACCTGGTGATTACCTGCAGTCAAGGTCAGCTTGCAGGTTATCAGAGGTTCTGGATGGCAGGCTCATTTCTCAGGGCTATCCCTATACACAGTTTCAAAAGGTCAGTCATTAACCATGCCATAAGAACAGAACACTGCTTAAGTGCCCCTTCTTTACTGTTGGGTAAAGACCTATTTATGTCAGTTCCAGTGGTGAAGCTCCTAAAAAGCCAAGGTGCACAATGGAAGCACTGCTATTAAACTGGCTTCTTAAGGGGTTAATTTTGTACTGCCCAGGATGAACCAGGCTGACATGATGCGACCTCATGATTCATGACCCCTGCTGATGCTTAGTCGAACCACTAATTGTCCGCTTATCACCGGAACAACATGGGAACAATGGGTGGTCATTGCACCAGAGCAGAGACACTCACTTTGGGTTCAGGTTAAAGTTTCTCTAATGACTCACTATTAGCCGCCTGACTTATACCATTGAATTATACCTGTTTGGCTCAATAGGAACTGTCTGGAGCTGCAGACAAAATGGTCTTTCACGGGGCAGAGAGCGCTTTGGCTCCTGCCTTGAAACAAATGGATTTCACACTCCACCTGCGGGGATGCTGGGGAAAGGTGTGAATGGGCACTGAAGAACAGCCACAGGACAGGACTCGACAAACTATGGAGTGAGCCAATTAGACGTGGATCTGCAGGGAAGCTCACACTCCTTTGCACCAGAAAAGCAATACTGACACCATATGGCATTCCATTTTGTAGGCAATATTCAAAATACTATTCCTGTACCATTAAGGAATATTATACACCTGCAGAGCCAGGGAAAGAAAGTGAGGTTCTCAGCTTTAATGATGGACAGAAAAGTGTCAGTGGCTGAACCAAGCTGAGGGGAAAAAAGGGAGCAGAGGAATATTTTCTCACCATTACTCATTACCAGCAGTCAATGTTTCTGGTGCCAAGCGAGTGATTTTGTGAAAACACAATACCAACTGCCAGAGCCTATATTAAGACTGTAGTCCACAGATAGGCAGGAGAGCTTCTGTAAGGACTATAATAATAATAATGCTTCCATGCCTGCCATTCTCCAAATCCCGCCTTGTCCTTCCTTGGTGACAGTTGAAACTTGAACTCTTTCCAGTTTGCAACTGGAAAAACTGGAAGTGACTCAACATTTTCTGACATGCCTCATTTTTCCTATCAAATGCCATTAAAGACTGTTGTTTGTAGAATACAGGAAGGCATAACCATGCAGGAGAAGAAAAGGAAGAGCAATGGGGTAGGCAGGAGAAAATTCCTGTTGTCACAAAGCAATGGGATGGATGAATTTAAGCTGTCAAGAAATGGAGGTATTGTCAGCTAAGATGGTTAAAAGCCTGGGGCTCTCGAAATCCTGACACTAAGATGCTGTCAAACTGCCTGGAGGAATAAGAGTGACAGTGATGTAAAACAAAGAATTCTCATCTGTTCTTGCCTGTTAACTAGTATAATCCCAATGCAGAGGAAAAGTAGTGCTCAATTTAATTTTGGGAATATTAAGATAATTGCACATACTTCCATTTGGGGATTTACTCAATATAGATAATGCTTTTTTCATCGCTGATTACAGGGGTTAGTCACAAAAATAAAATAAAAAAGGTAAAAGAAAAAATCTATACGTCCCGCCCACAAATGTCATATAGGTAATACGTAAACCATTAGGGGGTCGCTGAAGTGCCCTATAATTTTATTATATACGGTATGAATAGACTCTTGGCAACACAAGATTAACATATGAATGACTCATGTTGCTATGTCTGTTTAATTACTACAGTATTCCATATGAAACCATCTCCAGCCTAAGCTTCATTATCACCTGATTAAATAAATCTAGATAAACAAAAAATGGTGTTTTGTTTTGGTATTAGTGTTGTTTTTAATCACTTGATTAAGACCTGTTGGGGAGAATACACAAGCCAAAAAAAAGGTGGTTTGAAATTTCTATATTATGGAGAGCCTTATTTTGAATTACTGTGTCCTAATCTTAAAGGTTTTAAGAAACTGACTGACTGAGTGATGAGGTTACGCCATTGGCCAACCGGCCAAGTGTTGGAGTTTCGTCATTGGTCTTTCAAAATGAATTGGTGCAGACAGTTTCTATTGCATCATCAGGGGGGCTGTACAATCAGTTTTGCCAACTTAGCGCCTTTGTCACTAGATTTAACAACTTTTAACTCCCTTTAGCAACATTTTTTCAAAAAAGCACCTATTGACAAATCTAGCAATTTTTTGGACATACCTTAGCTACTTTCATCACAAGAAAGTCACCTCTATTGCCCCATGAGCGCAAGGTCAGGCTGTCCCTACGCAGGCACACTTTTCAAAGTGTCTCGTTCAAGTGACCACCACGGCAGCTGAAATAGATGTGAATGAGCTTCTAACTTTATCTCTGAGTGATCATTTTACAAGGAAATATAGCTGAAATCACAGCATAGCCGTAATAGCCACACAGCCTCGCACATTGACCATACACGGCCCAGCCATATAGTAGGTTTTGACCTTGTCTTGTACATAATTTAAACTGGGCAACAAATAATTACTGAACATTTAAAGGATTAGGGGCTCCCTTCTAGAATATTTCTTTTAATATGATACATTTATTTATGGTTTAGACAAAAGAAACCTAAAAACTTGCTCAAGACAATAAAAACTGCCACAATTCCATCCTGTGGGATGCAAATAAAGAAATATTTACAGACTATTAATAGTATATAAGCAGTATTATGTCAGTACATAATACAGAGCAAGACTGCCAGACCTATTTAAGCCTATAAAAATCTTTCACTACATTTACATTCTGTCTGTGTCAACAACAACCAACCACCATTATTATTATAAATATAACCAGAAGCTGAAGCCATAGGCTTCTGTTATTTGGCAAAATCACAGAATATTGGACATTGGTCAATTCTGTGTTTGCTAGGCTGATGCTGTTAAATTAGTAAAAATTAGTCTATTGGTAAACGCATATACTGTAGCTACTGGTTAGCAATAACATGTTTGCTAAGTTTCCATACCATGGAATAATTTAGTTTCATTTATATTGTGTAATAATTTTCAGTTTTTATAATGTTTAAATGCCAGGCACGGTAAATTTTGTACTATAGTGAATGTTAAACTACTTTTGGATTTAGCTCCTGTCTTATATTCTAATCAATGTCTTCTACACAGATTCAGTTTTGCTTGATGAAGAGCATGTATCATGAGTGAGACTGTAGCAGCCATGTTGACCTGTATACAGTATCCATGGCTCTGTAGACAGACTTCAGAGACAACTGGGTTGACACTCCAGGGCCTTCCTATTGTCACCGTGCTGCTAAATGAAGATGTGTGCATATGTGTGTTATGGGGCAGTAGGATTGATACTGCTGGCCACAACTCCCCTTCTCTCATCATATGGCCTCGCTGCCTGCTTCCCCTCTGGGCCCCAGGTTCCTGACTGGACTCCTATGTGGCAAAATCAAATCTAAGGGACAGCCTGTGTATTGCTTCAGGCTTCAGAAAACAGTGTCACTGGAAATGGCAAATGACAACAAAGTTGCAAACCTGCCACATAGCTGGATAAGCAGTAAAAGCTGCACAAACGTCCCTCAAATAAAACTGTGATTTGCACTAAATGAAGCAAAACTCAGTCAACATGCTGTACATATAGCATACCAAAGCACCTATCCAGCATACAGCTGGAAGCATCACAGAATGACAAGCACATACGGCAATGTTTCAGCCAGAAGGAAAGTCTTCTTTCAGGGCACATTAAGCTCGCCTGTTGTGCGGAATTAGGAAATTAAAAAATAACTGTGCTGTTCTGTGCAGATGTGAAGAGTCCTTTGTTGATTCTTTTTTCTGGTGATTGCACAATTTGAGTGAAATTACTAGAATTGCACTCCGGGATTATTGCTGAATATACGCTAAATGCCCTCCCTGCCCATGTATCTTGTTGCAGAGTGTTATGTCCCATTGCAAATGGAATTACCTGGGTCTTTCATTTTGTGCACGTCTTTTCTTTTCTCCAAATTCCTAAACCATATGCTGGTCCAATAGTGAGCTTTAGAAAAGTGTACCCTTTGGTCCACTGAAGTCCTTGCCCCAGGGGGCACTTACGTACTTTATATTTACCTTTAATCATGACTCTGATGAGAAGGCTCACATATGAATTGCTGATTATCAAGCTTTTCTGTTAAATCAATGATAGACTCCACAAGTATATTAAGGGAAATTAAATAAACTGGTTAACGGCATTGATGACTACACAATAAAACACTGGCATTACTATAGTCTGTTTTCATCCGGTAATAGCTACTTGTTTTACCTCGCTACTTTATTTCTTACAGAATCCCTTTAGGAAAGATAGCAGAGATACTGCAATGCCACTCAATCATACTCAGTTTCCTCATATTTAACATTTGGGCTCTCTGACTCATACCTAACTTGAGGGAGTAAGGATTCAGGTCCCAGCAGACATTCAACCACTGCAAAATGGTTACATCAGAGCAGGAATCCAAAAGGAAAATCAAAGGGGGGAAAATTCAACTTATTTCTGTGCAAAAACCAACTGTATACGCTTGGTGCATGACATTGCTGTTGATTTGATTTACCTCAGCCTTGTCCAAATATGCTCTATGTCTATGACTCTGGAAAGACCTCTAGCAATATATTCAAGGTCTACTGTGTTTTCATTAACATGTGACTGAGGCCTCAGAGTGTGATTTTCCTTATGGAATTCAATGGTCAATAAAACAAAATGAATGAGTTAAGCCAGCACCCCTCTACTCATTACAGAGGCCACCAAGATGGATTTGACATTTCCAATACGCTGAGTGATTCCAGAAAAAGACCTCATTGATTGAGGCCTGGACACTGCACTGAGACAAAACATTAATTTTTCTAATAGCATTGTGTTTTTTCAAGAGCAGAGGTAAGCGGGTTCAGGTAAAAAGCCCACATACATGAATAAGCTAAACATTTCTTTTTAAATTTATCAATATGAAGTAAAGCAAATATCATTTTTGTTTAATAGTTTATAGATGATATAGTCAATATAGACAAACATTGATAATGAACACCTTACTCTTCATCCCTGGAGACAGGCCTAATAATACATTTCATCAGATGTCAGCTGCTACAAATTATTTACAAAATGACAGCCCTCTTAAGCTGCAGTCCAAAAGCTGCACTCGCTCTGCCTGAACTCTGAGAGTCAATAACTACTCATGATGAACAAGACTTGTGAAAGACCTCATAAATCTTAAACAGCCACCTGCAATAATGCAAGAAGGTTCTTATTCAGAGGTTAGACTCAATATTGCAGTTTCTCAGAGTCCCCTCCCTTTGCCCTGCAACACATAAACATGCCATTGGTACATAAATGTAATCACCGTTAAAAACAGCTATTTGTATGGTTTACCGGACTGTGAGATTAAAAAAAAAAAAGTAAAGCTTTTCCATTAAACCAAGATGCATAAATTGACGGAGCATTAGATCATACTGTCAGTCTACCCCCTCCATTCATCCCTTTCACTTAAGAGCATTCTCTGCTTGCCCCAAAGGGCCTCTGCCACTTTCCCATTACTAGAATGTTGCTTCAAAGATGCTCTCCGTTGTCCATTTTGTTTCTTTTGAACAAAGGCAGTTGGTCTCCATCAGTCACACATATGTTGTTTTTAATGATGTCTTTGTAATGCTGGTTAGTACTGAGTGCTGTGGTCTGCATTGTCCCTCAGGGTTAGCAATGGGAGGTCGATCATTTCCTGTTCCTGCTAAACTGAGCCAGAGGTAAGTGGGATGTACAAATTAGCGCATGAATAGGAAACACAACCACAGCAGAACTGATCAGACAATGGGCTATCCTTTATCTTCATTGTTTAACAGAATACAAGTGAAACTATTATTAACTGTGAACTCTTTAGCTTCCACTTGCTGTTCTCTTTCTTCCCATTTTGCCAGTCCGTCATGTGTCGGGTTCAGCATGAAACCACATATATATAAACTCACCATGAGAGGCAGGGATATAGGGTAAAGGTGGAAGACCCCATACATTATAATGTAGTACAACTGGACACACCATGGAAGGTATGTAGGCATGACCAAATGGCTTGACTTTCAGGTGATTGATACAGGGAAGGACCAAATGATAGACCCCTGAGAGACAGCGGATGAAGAAGACGTGTTCTGTCATCAGTTACACTAGATTAGGAGGTTCCAAACCCTTGTAGTAATAAAGAGCAATCTGTAGATCTCCACCCCACTGGTCCACTATACCATACAGAAGGCCCATCTGTTACAGCAGCTTTCCGAGTGCCATACATCACCACCTTCCAGGCCCATCACACCAGGATCCAGCACCAGGATTAAATGAGGAGCAAGAAAAGAACTTCACTGCTCAGCAAAATAACAAAGTCCACCTGCATTTTGAGCATATCTCTGGTTACATAAAATAGACTAATATTCACTGACTGAAGATACTAGATACTTAACAGCTAATTTTCAGTTACAATCACAATTAAGCAAATAAACAGGACAAAATGTAACCAGATTGCTGCTAAATCCATTTACTAAGGATTAAAATTAAGATTTTTAATGTTGCAAACTTGGGCTTTATAAACCAAGCTAAACTCAAAATGCCACATATTTCTGTTAATGGCATGTGTACAACAACTGAAACAAAGGCTTATTCTAGGTTATGGTCATAGCTAGAAGACTGAGACATACTGTATCTATCTGGATGTTTGTAGTGTTGGTGTAGAGAGAGAAGTCTGGCTGTGGGAGGTTAAAAGACATGCATCTTGAGGCTGATGTAATGTTGTTGTAATGGTGCTTGCTTTGATGACAGAATATTCCTCCTGGCAATGTATGCATGCTACAGGTGAGGCAGTGTGAACAGGATATATGTACAAATACCTACATTTTATCATTTGACAAAAAAGAGCATACATTTTTGTCAGTGGTTTGTCAGAAGGTTATATCCTCAAACCAGCAAACCTGAACTAATTTGTGTGAGAGACAGGCAAAGTATTGATTGGTTTACTTTGATAATGTTTCAAATGTAATTTTTTTTAAAAAGAAGAGAAAAAAAATCCCAGGATGTGGGCCCCATGGGTCTTTGCTGTGTTGACAACATAAGGACACAACCCTGTTAAGCCAGCCAAGACTGTGAATTAGCTGTCCACTACATTTCTGCGTAGACATTTGATAGCAGCACAGGCTGAATATTGTTTAGGAGCTTATAACAAGGCAGTCACAGCAAAGAAGAGATGTGGTTCTCAAAGGCTTATCCCATTTATAACACATTAGGATGCATAATTCATCAATACTGACACTTTTAAAATTGTAAGAGCAAGTTTATTACTATAGTACTATTCATGCCTTTGGTTAAGAGAATTTTAATTTCAATTGGTAAAATTATAAGAGTAATTTTTGGCTTTTACCTGCATAATTATTTTTATTTCATGAGCCACTAATTGACTCCTTCATATTATGTGTCTTCCGGCATGCTAATCCTTAGGAGAGATCAGCACAGATACATAGGGGTAGGTATGCATGAATCACCACGGTCTGCTATTGATCCCTGCTTCTCATTGAAAAACAACTTAATGAACATTTGCCAATGCGTCACACAATGCATCAGCGTGTTCCAGCAGATAAGTGTTCTTGTGGATTGACAAGAGGAAAAATAGGAGGCCGGTGGACACCCGAGTCCACTCAGGGCAGCATACATAGATTTATTGATCACATCTCTAGATAAGAGATGCGAGAATAATGATGCTCTGAATGCTTCAGCTGGGATGGCCCGAATCCTTGGAGATTGGGTATTGCAAGAGGGGGAGTTCAGGACTGGGCTAGAAGTTGAAAAGCCAATTTGTGGACTCCTCTCCTTATGCCAACACGTCATTAGTATTGAACACTGCTGACATCCAGTCAGACCCTGTACAGGCTCTCGAGAAGGGTCTCCGCATCTTGACCGGAGATATGTAAAGTTACAGCTCTCTTCACAGTGCAAGCATTCGTTAACAAGTAAAAGGGAAACTCAAATTTATGACCTTTGCAACCACACAAATGCAACCTCGCCAAGGAATATCTAAAAATAAAAAAAGAATGAAAAAATAAGCATCTTTACCTAACTATTTAAGAGCCCTTGGCTCTCCCAAACTCCAGCCCTAAAGGCCATGAAAGTTATCCTCTGTTCCCGTTAAAGTACACTTTGTCCTAGTTTCCTTACCAGATGGGCACACTTTTTAACTACTGAGGCTTCTTTTGCAATGATTATCATGGGCACAGCAAAAATGAGCACAAAGGAAGTTGCTGCATCCTCTTTCTCTCCTTATCTGTAAACCTTAAAAGGCAGGAAAACCGAGTATCTAAGATGTAGGGTAAGACTACCACCACTAATTGATGACAGTAGTTAAAGGGTCAAGGTGAAAGATGGTGGCTACAACACATCAAACATTATTTACTTGTTGGTGAGTTCAAAAGGACCTTGACACTACTGTAATGAGAGCTTTTCAGATTCCACATATCTTGCTGTCAGCACAAGGCTATATTAATGATAAGCCAACTGACTTGTCAAACTATTGGAATTGATCCCCTCATTCTGTAATCCTTGTGAAGGTCACATTCACTGGTGGTCAGTAATCTTCCCACAAAAATGGACAAGAGAACTATAACTACATGATCCACAACGCTGCAATAAATCATGCTATGCTGTGCACATTTGCAAAGAATCCATATCTGATTTGCTGTGACGTGCCCTTTGTCTTTGTGTGCCTGAGTCATCAAAAGGTCACACGGTGCAAAGCAGAGGCAATGCAAGGAAATCATCAATGAAGATCAATACAGTATAACCCCCATGAGTAACTGTGTGAAATGGTTGTCGTATTCAAGTAGCAGTTGACTCCAGACAGCAATCAAATCAAACATCCAGGTATTTATCCCCTAAAGCCTCCACAATGGCCTTTATGAGCTCCCGTTGTTGGAATTCTTGGCCATTCACTGGCAGATCAAATGACTTTTACTCAAAATCATTAATATATGCTTTAGTTTTACCATTTGTGACATCTTTACGTCAAGAATGTGAAGCGAAATAAAATAAGAAATACATTTTTTTGTAAACGACTATGGAAAACAGTGTATAAATACCGTAGATGTTGATTCATATCCTTGTGTGAAATCAGGACTTCTGTGTATGTATGTTTGCTTTCAAAGTTCACTGACTGGCATCCTTGCAGAGCCCGCTGGAAAGGACTCATCACTTTTCAATTACCAAGGGGTATTACTTTGCATTGAATCATTTTATTCTCATGATGTGCCTGTCTGTGTTTAAAACCTTCTCTTAAAAAGAGAACAAGCTACTCGACAGATTTTGGAGACATGCTTGCAAAGGGCTAACCACAGTACAGCAGCACAAAGAGTCGCTCCATGTGGAGTACGCAGGGGGGCGATATCTAAGCTCAACAGTAAACACCGGCATCTCTCCGCTAAACCGTCAACATCTTCTCCGGTAGGGCAGATCAGAGACGCATGCACTCACAAACTCTTATCGACACACAAAAGCACTAGTGCTGCACTCTGGAGAACTAGGCTGTAAAGGGGATTGCTGCTTTTCAAGTGTTTTGAGAAAGGAAAAAAAAAAAATCTGTATAATTTTCAATACAAACATGTGGCTGCTAGAGATATCAGAAGACGAGAAAAGGCTTGCATTACGTTTGCCTTCCCTCTCCTCAGAAATTCACAAGGGTGAAAGGATACTTTGCTTTCTCCACCAAACTCCACTGCTGAGCACTTTAAGTGCGTGAATGTTGACAGTTGGTGTTAGCATATAAACAACCTGCCAAAGACACAGCTCAGTGTCTTTCCATAAAGATGCAAAAATACCCATGAAAAACAAGGTAATTATTTCTTAACAGCTTTGACTTGTGTATGGCAAAATAATAAAGTACACAATCAATCTCAGCCCTGATATATGTCTATCCAAATCTGAGCTTCAGCTTGTGCACAGAGTGCACTAATATAATACTGGGGCTAATCATCGTTTACCATGCAATAATAATGAATAAATTCTCCATATTTCTGCTGCTGAGGAATTAAGTTCTTTGCTTTTAACGGTTTCAGACAGTCTCCAAATATCCATTTTGTTGTCAACTCTGGAGAATGCTGCTCTTGGCACACAGAGCCTTCATCTGGATAGTGTCGTTCCAAGGGTCCCATTCCTATTTTAATTGACTGTCACTCATAGCATGCGGTCAACAGTAACACTGGGATTTTGCAGATTCCTTTATAATATTCTT
Source organism: Xiphias gladius (assembly GCF_016859285.1). Classification (NCBI taxonomy): domain Eukaryota; kingdom Metazoa; phylum Chordata; class Actinopteri; order Istiophoriformes; family Xiphiidae; genus Xiphias; species Xiphias gladius. The sequence goes on from NC_053410.1 coordinate 18,388,817, forward strand.
GACAACAAATCAATAAACAAGAGTCTGAGCCGTAGGAGAGATTTCCTGTCATTAACTTTAGCTGTCAATCTGTCTTTTCTTAGAATAAGCCCTGTTCACAATTTCTCCCACTGGCAGAGGCAACAAGACACATTTTGGTAGAATCTTAAGTCTTTTAATTTGCTGCTTAAACTTGTCAACATGCATTAACATGGACTACTTAAGGTAGTGAAAAGTTAGTTGGTTGATTGTTTTCAAATATATTTTTATTCTGCTGAACAAAATTTGTTTAAAATAACCATCACAAGGCCAAAGAGGTTAGATGTTTGGGGTTTTTTTTCGTTATTGTTTTTTTATCCAGAGAGAAAGAGCGAGATCTCCAGACTAATTCTAGGCAATCCAGCGCTGACGTCTTTCCCCAGTACTGATAAAAATAAAATTTGCACTGAAAATAAACAACAGCCTCTGGGACAAAGATAACCATAAAACCATAAAACAGGAATAATTATATCTAGAACTAAAGAAATTATGGTAGAAACAGATCTACATTATCTACATTATATAAAATCAATTGTTCATTTCCTGCATATTATTGCATCAGGTTAGATGCTGAGAAGCATGCCAATATACAAATACACAGTACACAATCACACACAACTAAGCATTGCCCTGTCACATTTTCAGCACAGTGTCTTAATATATCTGTATTACTCCACAATGTGATGGACAAGAACCACTCAGAGGATTAAATAAATACCTTCAGGCTATTTTCCTCTAATGACAAGCTGTTACCAGTGTTAACTATGCTTCCTTCTTTTCTGTGCAAGGCTGCTGTGTGCAAAGCAGTAGCAGCATAAAGAATATGTCCACAGGCACCCTATGTCAGCCAGCTGACCTACTTTATTCTCTGTAAGGTCTCGTGGCTCCCTCAAGAACCCCTTCACAAGAAAGACACCATTTTGTCTTCATTAGATCCAGAAAATGTCATTGCATGCAGTTTGCCTCCAAATGATATTAGCTTTGTTTACCATGTGTTTACTGCTTTAATTCCAAATCAGCTACGCGAATAAACAAATGAGGAGTGATGAAACAAGTTTCAACTAACGAGTTTTTAGCCTCTCTGAAACTGAGGTGATGCAATGTGCAGGTCTATCTGCACATGTAATCGGTATAGTGTGCTGGTAACAGAGAGGGTGAGCCCTATGACATGTTTCCACTAACACTTTGTATCCCTCTGTTGATCCCCATCTCCTTTAACAGTCACACCACGCACCTGCAGCTTTTAATCATTAATATATTTCAAATTAAATACAATTACAAACCATGATCAGTGATGGAGTTTTAATTACTGCTAATAACTGACCATCTGCCTGGTGGCCGAGGGCTAAGAAAGAGGCAGCAAGATGCACCTTGAACAGTGTACTTGAAATGTTAAACAGAGCCATGAAATGCCTGTGTTAATTAAAAAGTCACATTAAACTGGCCCACCCACACCAGGGTAAGAATGGTAATTATGACCCACACATAGAAGAATATCTTAGTCTGGCCCTGAATGAGGTGTTGGGGATCAGATGCATCTGCCTCATCTTTCCCTGGTGGAAAAAGAAGATACATTGCCACAGCCTAGAAAAGCTGTAAAGTGGCATCTATCGAAAACAATACTGAGCTAACAATTGTGTTTTGTAAGTATAGACGAAACATTCATTAACTACATATATATAACTATATATGTTTTATCTGGTTATTTTTCCATGGTTACTTGGTGGTTAAGAATCCATCACTGTGAAATAACTTCTGACAAAGACACCAAAGCCCTTCTTGCTCTGAGGGCATTGCTCCTCACTGCATCTGAACTCTAACCTCTCCGAGGGCTGCTGTCATTTTTGTGTGAAGTTAGCATTTTCTCTAGCCCCATTTCTGTCTGAGAAACTGAAAAATACGCATTTCTCTATGGCCGAAAAATATGTAGACACACCCCTTGCTATCTGTTTATAAGACAATCTACTGTATCTTCAGTCTTGTGTTAATGATAAATGACAGAAAGATATTGTAAAAACTGGACTAGCAGCAGGATAAATTCATATGTTTTCAGCATACAACCATTAACATGTCACTGAAGATGACTGTGCAGTGAAACGTGTTAATTTGTACCATCATGCTGCTCAAGCATTAAAAATGTTTGTACACTATAACATCCGTGAACGCTGACATCTTCTTCTAATTCTGCCTCCATCAAGGCCGCGCGCTACGTTGGAGACTTCTCAACTAAGTTTGTAGCTGTGCGCCATAATTACCTTGTATCAACGCTACAGCAACAACCATAACAACCATCTGCACAAACACTTGGACCAGTTCAAAAGGCCAGAGCCAAGGGAGTCATAATGATGTTGTTTACTTCAACTCTTTCTCTGCCTCTGACTGTTGATCATTTTAGGTTTCTTTTCCACTCTGTCTTGCATACACGGTCATTCCCTTAAATTTTCCTCCTTATTTTCAAACATTCAAGTGGAAGACAGCAGCTACAGCTCCATCAAGTTAGCAGGGGGCTGAAGCAGCAGGGGACCTGCCAGAGGGTACATTGCTGAAACATATCTTGACGACTGAGGCCAGATTGGGCTCGGGGGGGGGGGGGGGCAGCTCTTTGAAAGCCTTCACAGTGTCTGGAGATGTGGTCCTCATGGCTGTGGAGCTTGTTATCCATGGAAAAAACATGACTCAGAAAGGGTTACATGCTTCTTTCTAAACCCACGCACACTTCAACTTGAATGGGCTCTGTTCATCCTCCCATGTCAATTACACTGGAAATATGGGAAGACATTCACATTTAAATGTGATTGACATTCATTAGTTCATCCTCATTTAGATGTATAATGTTTTTCAAAATCTTGTAACATGTTAATGTCCTCTAAGGACCAAAGTTTCATTTCAGAAAGTTACTTTAAATAATTAATAATAAGTCATTTTGATTTAATAATTCCCTCAGCATTTATTTCATGGAAAATAATTTGAATGATTGACCAAACAGGCAGAATTCATAAAAATAAAAATAAAAATAATTCTCTGTGAAAAAACTGGAACTTTTTTGTCGATACATGATATTAGCATCAATTTATTTGAACTCATCCAGCGCAAACTGCTTTAAATTCTGAGGGATCTGGATTAGAGTGTTTCTAGGGTAATGAATTACAGATGTCACTGGAAAACATCATGAATTTTGGTCGCCTTGTGGAATTTACCCTGCCAAGTTATTAGTAGTTACTACACAAGTGCATTCAAATATGCCAGCTAAATGGCTTTGTGATGATGATGCTGATGAGGATAATAAATTCTTGAGTGACTATATGCAGCCCCTGACATTTAGCTGTGATGCACACTTTTTCTAAAATTATCTTGTGCTTACATATTTGGGACAGTATTTTTCAGTTTCATTCTTCTCTTCAAAAGACTGATAGAGAATTACGGTGATGATCATATGATAATGCTGACCTGGCACAAATGATTGCCTCTACCAGCGTCAGCGATTTTTAATATTTTTTCGCAGATAATTGTCTTCCTGTCCATCAAACAAATGACTGCAGTAGAATGGAGAATCTAGGACACCTCCTGAGGAAACCTACTGAACCAATCTTCTCACAGACATTTATCCCTTTGCCACCTTCACATTGAAATATGGCTTGAGAGACAATGTACATACCTGCAAGTCCCGTTGATATGACAGAAAATCACACATTGCTGAGGTTATATTTTTAGAGCTGTGCTCCTCTGCTGGGCCAAACACAGAGGGATTTCTGAGTGATTGCCCATCTAAATAATGCAAAGTGTGTTCTCCTGAGCACCCGAGAGGCCGTAGATGCAAAACGACCTGGATGACAGGCAACAGCTGATGAGATTTTTTGCCACAAAAGTCTTTCCATGTTTCCTTTTCCACATTGTGTCTAAGTGGTGAGGCGTTGAGGAGGTCTGTGCTTTCCATAGAAACGACGTAAAATAGAGGCGCTTATTGAATGTATAGCTTTTAGAAAACAAAAACATGTAATACACTGAAATAAAATTAACTGTAGGGTGTGCAACTATTAGTCAGCTCCTCTTTTTAATTCGGGTGGCTTTTTCAGTCCCTGACACACAAATGTCTCAGGAAATAAAAAAGCTCATCCCAAAGAATAGAATAATCAAAACTGCTGACATTTCATGTACATTTTTAATTAATTGCCTGATACAAAAAGGCAGCTTCAGATTTGCACAACTATGTAAAAAAAAACCAT